>NC_041360.1:25819579-25920742 GCF_900634415.1 Cottoperca gobio
TGAACCATTCTTTTTATTGTGTTTTATATATGAGTTTGTAGTCATTCTGTGTCTCTTTGTGGTCGTTTTGGGTCTCTTTGCAGTCTCTTGTAGTCGTGTTGTGTCTCTTGTGGTCGTTTTGTGTCTCTTGTGGTCATTTTGTGTGTCTTTGCAGTCTCTTTGTAGTCGTTTTGGTGTCTCTTTGCAGTCGTTTTGTGTCTTTGTAGTCATTCTGTGTCTCTTTGTAGTCGTTTGGTTGTCTTTCTAGTCGTTTTGTGTCTCTTTGCAGTCTCTTTGCAGTCGTTTTGTGTCCTTTGCAGTCGTTTGTTGTCTCTTTGAAGTCGTTTTGTGTCTTTGTAGTCATTCTGTGTCTCTTTGTGGTCGTTTTGTGTCTCTTTGTGGTCGTTTTGTGTCTCTTGCAGTCTCTTGTAGTCGTGTTGTGTCTCTTTGTGGTCGTTTTGTGTCTTTTCTAGTCGTTTTGTGTCTCTTTGCAGTCTCTTTGTAGTCGTTTTGTGTCTCTTTGCAGTCGTTTGTGTCTTTGTAGTCATTCTGTGTCTCTTTGTAGTCGTTTTGTGTCTCTTTGTAGTCGTTTTGTGTCTTTCTAGTCGTTTTGTGGTCTCTTGCAGTCTCTTTGTAGTCGTTTTGTGTCTCTTTGCAGTCGTTTGTGTCTCTTTGCAGTCGTTTTGGTGTCTTTGTAGTCATTCTGTGTCTCTTTGTGGTCATTTTGTGTCTCTTTGTGGTCGTTTTGTGTCTCTTTGCAGTCTCTTGTAGTCGTGTTGTGTCTCTTTGTGGTCGTTTTGTGTCTTTCTAGTCGTTTTGTGTCTCTTTGCAGTCCTCTTTGTAGTCGTTTTGTGTCTCTTTGCAGTCGTTTGTGTCTTTCTAGTCCGTTTTGTGTCTTTCTAGTCGTTTTGTGTCTCTTGCAGTCATTTTGTGTCTCTTTGCAGTCGTTTTGTGTCTTTCTAGTCGTTTTGTGTCTCTTTGAAGTCGTTTTGTGTCTCTTTGTAGTCGTTATGTGTCTCTTTGCAGTCGTTTTGTGTCTTTCTAGTCGTTTTGTGTCTCTTGTGGTCGTTTTGTGTCTTTCTAGTCGTTTTGTGTTTCTTTGTGGTCATTTTGTGTCTCTTTGCAGTCTCTTTGTAGTCATTTTGTGTCTCTTTGCAGTCTCTTTGTAGTCGTTTGTGTCTCTTTGCAGTCGTTTGTGTCTTTCTAGTCGTTTTGTGTCTCTTGCAGTCTCTTTGTAGTCGTTTTGTGTCTCTTTGCAGTCGTTTTGTGTCTTTCTAGTCGTTTTGTGTCCTCTTTGTGGTCGTTTTGTGTCTCTTTGTAGTCGTTTTGTGTCTCTTTGCAGTCACTTTTGTGTCTCTTTGCAGTCGTTTTGGTCTCTTTGTGGTCGTTTTTGTGTCTCTTTGTAGTCTTTTTGTGTCTCTTTGTGGTCATTTTGTGTCTCTTTGTAGTCGTTTTGGTCTCTTTGTAGTCGTTTTGTGTCTCTTTGTAGTCATTTTGTGTCTCTTTGCAGTCTCTTGTAGTCGTTTTGTGTCCTCTTTGCAGTCGTTTTGTGTCTTTTCTAGTCGTTTTGTGTCTCTTTGTGGTCTTTTGTGTCTCTTTGTAGTCGTTTTGTGTCTCTTTGTAGTCGTTTGTGTCTCTTTGTAGTCATTTTGTGTCTCTTTGCAGTCTCTTTGTAGTCGTTTTGTGTCTCTTCTTTGCAGTCGTTTGTGTGTCTTTCTAGTCCGTTTGGTGTGTCTCTTTGCAGTCTCTTTGTAGTCGTTTTGTGTCTCTTTTGCAGTCGTTTTGGGTGTGTCTTCTAGTCGTTTTTGTGTCTCTTTGTAGTCATTTTGTGTCTCTTTGTAGTCGTTTTGTGTCTCTTTGTGGTCGTTTTGTGTCTCTTTGTAGTCGTTTTGTGTCTCTTTGTGGTCATTTTGTGTCTCTTTGTAGTCGTTTTGTGTCTCTTTGTAGTCGTTTTGTGTCTCTTTGCAGTCATTTTGTGTCTCTTTGCAGTCGTTTTGTGTCTCTAGTCGTTTTGTGTCTCTTTGCAGTCGTTTTGTGTCTTTCTAGTCGTTTTGTGTCTTTCTAGTCGTTTTGTGTCTCTTTGCAGTCGTTTTGTGTCTCTTTGCAGTCGTTTTGTCTTTCTAGTCGTTTTGTGTCTCTTTGTGGTCGTTTTGTGTCTCTTTGCAGTCGTTTGGTGTCTCTTTTGTAGTCGTTTTGTGTCTCTTGCAATCGTTTTGTGTCAAATCATGAACAGCTGAACAGGATAAAAAAGCATCATGCAAAGTAGGACATTTAAAAAGCAGGCAATTAATTCAAAACAATGTTAATCATTCAATCACCACAAACACAGGAAGTTAGTGTTGTGTGTTAGTGTTTCCCCAACATGTGACTCCTGCAGCTGCACTGCTTCTGCTCAGTGTTGCATTGTGGGACGTCTACGACTTCCTGACCTCCATACGGAAACACGTTAGGGACCGATACAGCCTCTTCAAGGACTCTTGGCACTTCCTCAAGGACCTCTGCAGCATTCAGGAGTACAGATGAACCTAATGAAAGACCTGTGGTCGCTTCTTAAACACACTTACTGTAGAAAGATACTGTAATCAGCCACTTGTTGTATATTAACTGCCTCTCTGCTGCCACCTAGTGGTCATTATAAATATACAGCAACAAAAACACAACGACTGCATTGCCCCTTTTCTTTTTAATATTTTATATGTGAAAATAGTACATATCTATACATCAATAAGACCACAGGTATACCACTAGTCATAAGATGTTTTAATGTAACAAGATACATCATCTTTCAGGACTTCAGATGCTCCGTAATAGTAATATCAGTTTTAACACACAGGAGGCTGAGCTGATAAGTGACGGACAAAATACAGACAGCTGCAAGCAACAGACAAACAACTGAAAGTTTCTAAATCAACAACATACGTACAAGTTATAAAACTGATGAAGCTTCTGCTCAGCAGTACCAGCATTAAGGGTCAAAGGTCAAACACAATCAATTTAGTGTAGAATATAAAAAACTTGCATTTTCTTCTCAGCATTAAATGTATATTATATTACGTCTCTGCATTGTTGAGTTGTGAACTTATATCATCCCAAATCTTTCCAACAATTTTCAAGCTTAGTGAAATATGTCATTTTAATCAAGGAAAGGGTGCGTTTCATTTGGCCACCCTCTAAAGGCCACACATTCTCTGCCAGAAGCTTGGTTGATTTTGACTCTATATTTTAACCGGATGAAGGATTTTAGTCCTCAGATGTCTGGATCTTAAGTTCTCACAGAAACAAGCTGAGCAAATGTTAGCAGCTTGTTTCAAAAAGACAGTGAAGTATTATTTTTTTTAAAGTCAAGTGACAGTACATCCTCCTCATGATGTCATCAGTCCTCCAGGCAACTGAAGCTGTCGCTGAGCAGGAAGTGAGGTCGGATCACGGACAGGATGGGGCTCCGCGGGGCCCCGGCCAGGCAGTACGCCTCGTCCACGCTGAGGCCGTGGGATCGCAGCGTCCGCAGGGCGCCGCCGCAGCTTTCCCTGCCGCCACGTGACGTCACCAAGACGATGCTGAGAGGGCTGTCCAACATGCCGAACCTCCGCCTCATCTCGCCGAGCTGAGCCGAGAAACTCTGCGGAGCAAGAACAAGAATTATCCTTTAAAAATCTTCTATATGGATTAAAGATGATGTATCTGGGGGATGTTGCTGCGAGTACCTGAGCGGCCTGTCGGCTCGCCGGCATTGGGCCGGTGTCGGGCTGGACGACGGCGTCCCCGCAGAACATTACTCTGAGCTGCTCTGACGGAGCTACATGCCGGTCCAGCAGCGCCGAGAGAACACCTGGTCCAATGACAAGGAGGATGATTCACCTGCACATCAATAAACTGTGAATTTGTCAAACTAAAAGAGAGAGACGGGATTAACAGAATTGATAATCCAGATTATATGAAGAAGAAAGAAAACTTCCTGACCTTTCTGTGATGCCTGCGGCGCCTCGTTTCTGTCAGTCGACAGGAAGAGCTGCACGTTATTCTTTATTAAACTCTCGATGAAATCCTCCTCGCTGGAAAAACAGAACCTGCTAACTTCAAGACCTGCAACAGAGCGGCGACGACATCAAGACAGGAAGTCAACGATGGCGCCAACAAGACTACGAACTACACAGTTAGATTACCGTAATGTCTGGTGATGATGGTTAAAGTTAGATTACCATCATGTCTGGGGATGATGGTTAAAGTTAGATTACCGTCATGTCTGGTGATGATGGTTAGAGTTAGATTACCGTCATGTCTGGTGATGATGGTTAAAGTTAGATTACCATCATGTCTGGGGATGATGGTTAAAGTTAGATTACCGTCATGTCTGGTGATGATGGTTAGAGTTAGATTACCGTCATGTCTGGTGATGATGGTTAAAGTTAGATTACCGTCATGTCTGGTGATGATGGTTAAAGTTAGATTACCGTCATGTCTGGTGATGATGGTTAAAGTTAGATTACCGTCATGTCTGGTGATGATGGTTAAAGTTAGATTACCGTCATGTCTGGTGATGATGGTTAAAGTTAGATTACCGTAATGTCTGGTGATGATGGTTAAAATTAGATTACCGTCATGTCTGGTGATGATGGTTAAAGTTAGATTACCGTCATGTCTGGTGATGATGGTTAAAGTTAGATTACCGTCATGTCTGGTGATGATGGTTAAAGTTAGATTACCGTAATGTCTGGTGATGATGGTTAAAATTAGATTACCGTCATGTCTGGTGATGATGGTTAAAGTTAGATTACCGTAATGTCTGGTGATGATGGTTAAAGTTAGATTACCGTCATGTCTGGTGATGATGGTTAAAGTTAGATTACCGTCATGTCTGGTGATGATGGTTAAAGTTAGATTACCGTCATGTCTGGTGATGATGGTTAAAGTTAGATTACCGTAATGTCTGGTGATGATGGTTAAAGTTAGATTACCGTCATGTCTGGTGATGATGGTTAAAGTTAGATTACCGTCATGTCTGGTGATGATGGTTAAAGTTAGATTACCGTCATGTCTGGTGATGATGGTTAAAGTTAGATTACCGTCATGTCTGGTGATGATGGTTAAAGTTAGATTACCGTAATGTCTGGTGATGATGGTTAAAGTTAGATTACCGTCATGTCTGGTGATGATGGTTAAAGTTAGATTACCGTCATGTCTGGTGATGATGGTTAAAGTTAGATTACCGTCATGTCTGGTGATGATGGTTAAAGTTAGATTACCGTCATGTCTGGTGCTGATGCATAAAATTAGATTACCGTCATGTCTGGTGCTGGTGGTTAAAGTTAGATTACCGTCATGTCTGGTGCTGATGCATAAAATTAGATTACCGTAATGTCTGGTGCTGCTGATGATGCTGGAGCTCTGCTGCTGTTGCTGACTGTCGGTGGTGATAAGGACGACATCAAACAGCAGCGACTCTGCAGGATTTTCCTCCAGCAGACGCTCGTTCACTCTCTGCAGCGCCTGAATTATGAATTACATTAAAAGAGTCTCTAAAGGCTTTTGCTCCAAACCCATCGTTTCCTGTTGAAGACCTAAATCTTCATAAACTACAAAATATAATATTAGATATATGAATGAATGCATATCACTACTCTTACATACATGCATCTAAGGTGGGTAATAACTCTCACCCACACAGACACACAGTTTTAAATTGATGTGTTTAAGTCTTACCTGCAGCAGCGGGA
The DNA here is from genome assembly GCF_900634415.1 of Cottoperca gobio. Lineage (NCBI taxonomy): Eukaryota > Metazoa > Chordata > Actinopteri > Perciformes > Bovichtidae > Cottoperca > Cottoperca gobio. The sequence continues at coordinate 25,825,273 of NC_041360.1, forward strand.
AAGCCACGCCCATTCCGTACAAGCCATCACCAGCTCCAGAGCCAAACACTGCACGAGACGATACCGCCACAACCACTGCACGAGCAGAATCTTTCTGCAGAGGAGACACATGACCTGCATCCTTATCCAACAAACAAAACTCAGCTTGCTCTTTCTCAAAGTGAATACATCTAGAATAACACATATAAGTAAGGGGGCATACATATAAGTATCCTCTGAGCCATGTTCATAAATTATAAACTTCATCATCTCACCAGCAGATGCAAAACAGGTGGCAGCTGCCACACCGGAAGTGCCTCTGCTAGCTGCCTTTGCCACTATTTGAGCCAGTCCCAGTTGAAGATTTTGAAACTTTAGTGCAATAGTGGGTTGCATGGTAAATGCTTTGAGCTGAATTTACCAGAAGACACCGACATATCGAGTTATAAGATTTACGAGATGTTCTATTAGACGTGAGGAATATGGCATTAAAATACCCGATTATTTAAATGTAATCTGGTGGAATATTCTGAAAAGGGCACAAAATACAGTGTGGTGTTGCCTATCGTTTCCACAGCTGGATGGGAGTGGTTATGGAAGATTGTGACCTGTCTCACTGTCTTTGTACATGAGAAAGTCCTGCATAATAACCGGTAATAACGCGCCTCAGGTGAGTCTTACCTGCTTCACGTCGGTGTTCTGGATCGTGGAGACCATGGCCGCCTGTCAGCTGAAGCCCTGCAGGTAATAAAGAGTCTTAACAACTGAATCCACCGACCTGTTCGTCTGTCCCAACGCAGTAACTATCTGTCAAACCAACTTACTTCAAAGTCCCTCCAGAAACAGAGAGCTGTGCGTTCAGGGTTCCGCCTGCCTCAAAACACCCGACGTTCGCTTTAAGAGCTCAACGTGATCATGAACGTGATGACATCACTTCCTTGTTTGTCTGCCGTTGGCTACCACGCCCACAGCAGTGATTATTGTGTCAGTTAGAGTGACACGGTTCGGTTTTTAAACCTTTTTTTATCACCTAAAACCTCCATATTTGGACTAACTGTTTGGGGCAGAGGAAGGAGGGTGGTCTGGAGCAGGTCTGAGAGGAGCCGGGTCTGGTTTGGAGCGGATTTATCCTGGTTTGGAGCGGATTTATCCTGGTTTGGAGCGGATTTATCCCTATTTCGAGCGGGTTTTGTAACCGGTCTGGACCGTTTGCAAAGAGAGGACGAGGGAAAGTTTGCTTCTGCTTCGGTTCACGGTGAGAAAACCTTCCTCTGTTCCCTATTTCCTTCCTTTCTCACTTCCTACACTCTTCACCTCGGTCCTCTGGGGTGTCCAGGTGTGTCCAAAGTGGACCACACCTTCTTTAGTTCCGCAGGTAAGCAGCACGTGACGGGATGTCCCGGGCTCATGCTGTTATCAGAGACTCGGATCAGTAAGCCAGTGGGTGTTAGTCTGTCACTTAAAGCCAGGAACCTAAGTCAGTGATCAACTGTCAGTTAACTGTCAGTCCTTTTCTCTGTTGTTGTCAGTAGTCAGTCAGAAAACCTTCAATCAACAGTTAATAAGCAGCAGTGGTGGTAACCAAGTACATGTTTAACTATGTACAAATTCAAGGTACTTTACTTAAGTAGTTCCCTTTTCATGCAGCTTTAAGGTCTGCAACTAAAGCTTATTTCCATTATAGAATAATCTTCCCATTACTTACTTTGTTGATCGATTGTTCAATAACATGTCAGAAAATAGTGGAAAATCCAAGGTGATATCTTTAAATGTTTTGTGTTGTGAGTCCAAAGATATTCAGTTTAATATGATATAAAACAGAGAGAAGCAGAGAATCTCCACATTTAAGGGGCTGAAAACTGCATTTTATGCCATTGTTGCAAGAAGAATGACTTTAATAATTAGTTTATTACCAAAATAGTTGGTGATTTATTTTTCTGTCGATCCATCATTGCAGCTCTAGCAACTTTATACTTCAAGGCTAGAGAAAAAAGGTATAAAGAGATGCATATTATATCTGATCAGTTTATTAAATATGATCATTTGTTGAAGATTAATCTACCAGAAGTATATGAAGTAGTTAAATCTCCACCATGACCAACAGCTGCATTAAAGTACCACTTACATATGAATAAATCAATAATAATGATCCTATTATACAATAGTAGAACACTGACAGGAGTGTCTCTGCATTATACTTTGGATACTTTAAGTACATTATGTTGTAATACTTATGTGATTTTACTAAAGTGAAATGTTAAATGCAGGACTGTAACTTGTAATTTTTCAGTGGTGGAATGAAACTAAGTACATTTACTCAAGTGCTTTTTACGGCACTACTTTTATTTGACAGCTTTAGTTTTTCCATCACCCTTCTGTCCAGTTAAACCATGTGTCTCCAGATGTGATGAATGTTTGTGATGAACTGAAGGATGAAGTTTTCTTTATGAGAAGATTCTCCTCCTTCAGACAAGTTTTTAAAGTCTCTTGATCGGCTGGAAAATTCATCTTCACAAAGCTGAAAACTGTTTTTCTGAGGGACTCATGAACAGTTGACTTTTTAGAGACACGTGGTTCAAACAGGACAGAGACAAAGATACAAACATGATGATCTTATAGAATATAATGCATTAAACTACCAACAGGATGTAAAGGAGGGGCAACAGTAAAATGCAACATACACATTAATGCAACAGTAATATTAATCCAGAAACATCTCACATGATAAAATTAGGACAGTGTCTGCACAGACTGAAGACAATCTGTCTGTAATAACCCTTAAAAGACCTTATTTTGAAAAGTTCTCATGAACAATTAAGAAGTGCATGACTTCCCCCAGCAAATGTGTCAGAGGACAAGACTTCTTATACAAACAATGATCAGACAAGAAAACGTTTTGGAATTTCACACCCAGAGATTTAAGGAACTGTTTTTCTGCTGATGCAACAGTGTTAAAGGCAGGTAATGCAGTCATGAGAAGAAACTAGACTACATTAGAAAATATCAATCAGTGTTGTAACATCTGTGTACTGTAAGAGTAAGTATCAACGTGTGCATCAAAGAAAAACATTACAGAAAAGATGCAAAAGAACACATCGATCAGAATCTGAATAAAATCCACAATGCATACACCATAGAAACAACACATGTATTACATTATGTGATAGTGAATCTTTCTGTAGAACATCACATGTTGGTTCTACTCAGTGTGATTGACAGGAGAGATGATCAGAGGGGCAGAGTTTTTACCACCATCATTAATACGGGGACTGAAGTATGGGTAGAGTTTCTCAGTGAATGTGCAGCCAGTAAAGGAGTAGATCAGAGCTGCAGCATCAACATCATAAAAGGAGACCAGACCCTCCTCATAATCCACAAACACCCCCACCTTCTTAGGCTTAGACTTCAGAGAGAGAGTGACTTCAGGGTCAGCAGAAGCTGTGTACTTATTTACATTCCTCAAACGTATCGTCCAGTAACCTTTCTGAGGAGACGGTGTGATGTTTCCCTTCCTGTTGATGGACTCTCTGGCCACTCCTAAATCCCACCCAGTCTTCCCTTTAACCTGAACCTCGTAATAAAATCTTCCTGAAGAGAAACTCTGCTTTGCTAAAACACAAACACAATAATCAAATCTCTCTGGATTGTCTGGGAGACTCTTCCTCACATCACCATGTTTAACTTGTTTTCCATCATAAGACAGGATGAGTACGGGATGTGCTGTATGAAGGTCGAGTGTCACATCCACTGCAGACTGCTGGACCCTCTTCAGCTCGACCTCAAGCAGCTTCTTCATCTGTTCACTGAGCGTCTCCTCCAGCTGACTCACAGCTCTCCTCACAGTCCCCTCATATGAAGGTAGACGGACGCTGACTTCTGTCCAGTCCTTGGTGAGTGGAGCAGCGTTCAGGAACGTGAAGCTTTGTATGACGTGGAGATGATCTTCAGACGTTGAGAGCTGCTCCATCTCAGTGCTTCTCTTCTTCAGCTTAGAGACTTCCTGTTCCAGCTCTCTGATGAAGCCTTCAGCCTGTTTCTCCGTCTCTCTCTGCTTCTCTTTGACTGTCTGGATGAGCTCGGCCTGGCTTCTCTCAACAGTCTCCTTCAGAGCCGTGAAGACCTGAACACCACCTGCTATCTCTCTGTCTGCATCTTCCTTACTGAGCTCCACTGAGCGTTTCATCTCCTGAATCTTCAGTTGTCTCTTCTGGATCATCTGCTGAATGTCAGCCTCTGTCTTCTCCAGCTCGGCCTTCTTTCCTTCAGATTCTTCCTTCAGAGGAACAACATCATGTGTCTTGTGGTCTACAACAGTGCAGAGCATGCAGACACACATCTGGTCGGTCTTACAGAACAGCTCCAGCTGTTTCTCGTGCTTCGTACACATGCTGCCTTCCAGGTTCTCCACAGGGTCGATCAGCTGATGTCTTTTCAGGCCTGTCCTTGTCAGATGAGGCTCCAGGTGAGTCTCACAGTAGGAGTCCAGACACACCAGGCAGGACTTCAGGGCCTTCAGTTTGGTTCCAGTGCAGACGTCACAGGGAACGTCTCCTGGTTTAACAACTTGTGTCTCTGAGCTGCTGCTGCTGGCTTTCTGTTGAGCTGACTGTCTGAACTGAGCAGCCATCTCAGAGATGAAGGTATTGACCCGCAGCTCAGGTGTTGTGTTGAAAACCTCTTTACAGTTGGGACACTGACACTGGACATTAACCTCCCAGTGTTCAGTGATGCAGGTTTTACAGAAGTTGTGTCCACATGGTGTGCTGACTGGATCAGTGAACACATCCAGACAGATGGAGCACAGAAACTGATCTTCAGTCAGCAGACAGCTGGCAGCAGACATATCTACACTCTGAGGACAAAAGAAAGTGGAAAAACAAAACTGTACATAAATATGATTTAATAATTTGTTAAATATAATCAAAGAATGATTAGTGGAATAAAAGGAGTGATCCAGAACTATGTTGATATATTATATGAAGTGGAGCTCAGATGTGCACCGAGGTGGTATTTCTATGAGATCAGAAGCTCAGAAGATAAGTGATTACATGGAGATCTTTATTGGATTCCATCTGTATGTTTACATCTTTTTTGAAGCCCTCCTCTGGCTGATCCCTGCCTGCTGCCAGTCACTTATACGACTGTAACATTTAAACCAAAGTCCCACCGGGGAGCGGTGAAGTGCGGCCTGCGGCCAAACAGAAGTTGTGGATAGTTTAACTTTTTGCAGCCAAGTGAAGCGAGAGAGCACCCACAGCCAATCAGTAAACTGATTCCTGTGACTGCTGGGACATGTTGACCTGTGTTACAAATAATTACTTCCCCCTTAAACACATGAACGGCTGCAGAATAATGTACTTATAAGCTACACTTCAACTGAACTGGTGTGAATCTGGCGTTTAGTTGTTTGTTAGTTATTCAAATAAAGAAAATAATAAATAATAATGAGAAAGTCTGATGTTTTAAGTGTTGCAGTGATATCATCTCAAACTCTCTGGTTCTTGTTAATATCATAAAAACTTTAAAATCATAATATAATTCTATTTTAAACCCTCTCTGAGTATAGCTGAGGGGATGAGTTCATACTGGTTGTTGAAAGACAGGAAATATTATCAGCGTTACTTCCTGACAGCTTCAACTAGAAACAGTGAGATTGAGAAATAAGGTTCCTTACCAAAGTGTGTAACACTTATATACATTTTAAAATGTCAATATTATGTCTTTTTTATAAGCAATACAAAAAGTGAGCCATATAATCAGATACTTCACTCTGTACAACCCAAAAAGTATCTATGATTCAGGTTCTACGTCGTGTAATAAACTTCTGTTCAATACAGGAAATGGGCCTGAGAGTGTAAATTAGCTTCAGCTAATGCTAGCTGTGACTGTATTCTGTCAAACCTTAACTACAAAGAGTTCACTCACTGTGGTTTGGTTTTGACCTGTTTTGTATTTCTGGCCTTCTTACACTTTTATATCTAAAGTGACACATTTCTATAGCATAATATTCTGTATCTGGTAAAACGGATGTAAACAGTCAGATTGTGATTTGAACTAAACTGTGATCACATGTTTAGTCGGTGCATTTGTCTCTGTAGGGCAGTGTACTCACCAGTGTTGGACAGATTCTGCTGTGTTGTTGAGAGAAGCCTGCTGGATGTAGTTGAATGTTTCTTTAGAGAGAAACAGAGACTTGTGTCGACTGCAGCTCTGCTGTCACTCAGAGAACCTTTAACCTTCGTTTCTGTGAAGTTGAAGCTCCTCTTTCTGTGTTGCTCCACCTCTCAGTGGCCCGACGCCAACAGGGAGTGGAGGAAGACTTCAGATCCTTTACTGCAGTAACAGTTCTCTTACAACACTGTGCAAATACTCCACTACAAGGAGAAGTCCTGCGTTATAAACTTTACTTAAATAACAGTGTGTACGTAACATGTAGTTAAAGTGTGAAAAGTAAAAGTATTTATTGTGCAGTAAAATGTTCCCTGTCAGTGTTTTACTTTTAACTTCACGAGTTCCTCAGAAAAACAGTTTCAGCTTTGATGCATTTGTCCCGCTGATCAAGAGACTTTAAAGACTTTATTTATCTGAAGGAGAATCTTCTGAACACAGAAAGGAAACTTCATCACAAACATTCAACACATCTGGAGATACATGAGGAGGAAGAACTGTAATCTGAGAAGCAACTAAAGCTGTCACACAAATGTAGTGAAGGAAAAGTATAAGTAGCATAAAGTGGAAAAATACTTTAGTTTTTTCTATTGTTTTAAGTTTAGTTTCAGGTTCAGTGGAGATTTCTGCTGTCGCTTAATGTGTTGAATTAAGATGTAAATGAACAGCAGCTTTAACGTGTGTGAAATGTTAGAACTGATAGAACTCATTTATTTTTTACTATTATGTTTTGTTTTCTTTATTATTATTATTATTATTATTATTATTATTATTATTATTATTATTATTATTATTATTATTATTATTATGTGTTTATGTTATTGAACTCACTTATCAACAATATTTGTAATCACTTATTCTTTTCACATTTATTTCAGTTTTAGTATTTTAAATATTATTATTATTCATATTTATTGATGTAGTTATTAAACTTACTTATCAACATTATTATTATCATTTATTTATTTCTTCTCGCATATTCCTCTGGTCACACAGTTATTCATATATAAATATATAACACACAGTTATAACGTCTTGTGTTAGTTTCTGTATATGTTGTTACATCATGTCTAATGTGTCACCTGTTTGTAGGTCTATGCCACACCGACAACAAAACAGTTTACAGCTGCACAACATTTCACGGTAACGCATGCAATAGTTTAATAATAAAAGTTATTTTACTAATAAACGTTGTTGAAATATTCTGGAGCAAAGTGGTGGACTTTGACAGAATCTGACGCTCAGCATGGAAACATGTCAGTTCTGAGTTTATTGAAATCAGGTTATTATTGGATGGTTTGTTTCTCTCTCTTAGTCTCTGCAGTGCTGCCGGCTGTCATGTCCAGGTAGAGCCCGGCTCCACGACGCCCACCATGCGGAAGCATCTGGAAAGGATCCGGTTCCGGGGCCAGAGACGGGACGAGTTCCTGGATCTGGCCGATTCGCCCAACACGTCCGACACAGAATGCGCCGAGGAGGTCGTGATCAAACCTCGAGTCTCCGTCAGAGAATCGGAGGAGCTGAGGGAGGCGGAGGGAGAGCAGCAGAATGACGCTCAGGTACACAAACACACCTGAGAAAATACAAATAAACATGTTTTTATGACCCTGAACTTTAAAATCACGTCGGAGTTCAACAGATTTATTTCCCAGGACTGTGAGGAGATATAATCTCTCCACCGAGTCCTGGGTCTTCCCCGGGGTCTCCTCTCAGCTGGACGTGCCTGGAACACCTCCCTAGGGAGGCGCCCAGGTGGCATCTTTACTAGATGCCCGAACCACCTCAACTGGCTCCTTTCAACGCAAAGGAGCAGCGGCTCTACTCCGAGTCTCTCCCGGATGGCTGAGCTTCTCACCCGATCTCTAAGGGAGAATCCAGCCACCCGCCTGAGAAAACCCATTTTGGCCGCTTGTACCCGCAATCTCGTTCTTTCGGTCATGACCCAGCCTTCATGACCATAGGTGAGGGGAGGAACGAAGATCGCCCGGAAGATCGAGAGCTTTGCCTTCTGGCTCAGCTCTCTTTTCGTCACAATGGTGCAGTAAAGCAAATGTAGTACTGCCCCCGATTCTCCGGCCAATTTCTAGCTCCATCGTCCCCTCACTCACGAACAAGACCCCGGGTACTTAAACTCCTTCACTTGGGGTAAGGGCTCATTCCCTACCCGGAGTAGGCAAACCACCGGTTTCCTGCTGAGAGCCATGGCCTCAGACTTTGAGGTGCTGATCCTCATCCCAACCGCTTTACACTCTGCTGCGAACCGATCCAGTGACTGCTGAAGGTCACAGATCGATGATGCCGTCCGGACCACATCATCTGCAAAGAGCAGCGATGAGATTCTCAGGCCACCAAACTGCAACCCCTTTGCGCCACGACTACGCCTCGATATCCTGTCCATGAAAATCACGAACAGGATTGGTGATAAAGCGCAGCCCTGGCGGAGGCCAACATTCACTGGGAACGAGTCCGACTTACTTACCGAGCATCCGGACACAACTCTCGCTTTGGGCGTACAGGGATTGGATGACCGTCAGAAGTGACATCCTCACCCCATACTCCCGCAGCACCTCCCACAGTATCACCCAGGGGACCCGGTCATACGCCTTCTCCAGATCCACAAAACACATGTAGACCGGATGGGCGTACTCCCAGGCCCCCTCCAGGATCCTTGCGAGAGTGAAGAGTTGGTCCGTTGTTCCACGACCAGGACGGAATCCGCATTGTTCCTCTTCAATCAGAGGTTCGACTATCGGCCGAACCCTCCTATCCAGCACCTTGGAGTAGACTTTACTGGGGAGGCTGAGAAGTGTGATACCCCTGTAGTTGGCACACACTCTCTGGTCCCCCTTTTTGAATAGGGGAACCACCACACCAGTCTGCCACCCCCCAGGCACTGTCCCAGACTTCCACGCAATCTTGACGAGGTGTGTCAACCAAGACAGCCCCTCAACACCCAAAGTCTTCAGCATTGCTGGACCGATCTCATCAACCCCTGCAGCTTTAACACTGTGAAGTTGTTTGACTACCTCAGTGACCTCCATCAGGGAAATTGACGATAGTCCCCCATCAGCTTCCAGCTCTGCCTCAACCATAGGGGGCGTGTTAGTCGGATTCAGGAGGATTCATTCGAAGTCAGCAGGGTCCCTTGCTTTACACAGCTTGGATGGTTCCCCGCTTCCCCTCCAGAGGTTCCGAACGGTTTTCCAGAAGCACCTTGGTGCCGACCAAAAGTCCTTCTCCATAGTTTCTCGGAACTTGTCCCACACCCGCTGCTTTGCCTCTGCCACGGCAGAGGCTGCCTCCCTTCGAGTATGTCAGTACCCTGCAACTGTTTCCAGAGTCCTCCCGGATAACATAACCCGGAAGGACTCTTCCCTGATGGACGTGAGATTACTACACAAATCTGTTTATTATTATTTAAACATTTCTTTGATAATTGGCTGTTAGTTGTTGTCTGGTAATTTAGTATTTTCTGTTTGTATGTTTGTGTCTCAGGCTGGTCCAGGATTATTTTCTGCAGCTCTCCAAGACGACTCGAGGACAGATCTCAACGAGATCAAAGGTCACCTAGAAATCGCCTTGTTAGAGAAACACTTCTTAGGTGAGTATTGTGACTGTTTTTATAGTTTAGCATCAGCTGGGTGTTTATCTGTGGAGTGAATGTTATCTCTGTGTGCTGATTGGCTGTTGAGCCATTCTTACTTTTCAGTTCAGTTTGGAGTCAAACGTCCCACAGCACAACAGCATGCTGGGTAATCTGTCAATATCTGCCCGTCAGCTTTATGTAACACATACATCTATTAATAACCCCGTTGACCTCGTCTGACACACACACACACACACACACACACACACACACACACACATTTGTTTTTTCCACCGTATTGATAATCTTTATGTTTTATTTTGTTTTATTTGCACTCTGCTAAAGCTGCACAATATGAGGAAATTTGCGTTCTGCAATAACGTTGTCAAACATCGTGATAACAGTTTTACTTACGTTAAATAAAAGGATATTAAAATGCACTCACTTCTGCCTTTCTGCTGCGTTCAATATCTGCTAAAACACCTAAAACACTGGACCAACTTACCCATGGACCGGTACTGGGCCGCACAGAAAGAATGAATAAAACAATATTTTATTTTGAAAGTGGTTTTATTTTGAAAGATCACCAGATACATCCGTCTGTGCGTCTGTGTCTCTTGACACATGTCAAGACCATAGGTCAAGACGCTCGTCTCAGTCACGTGATACTTTACTTCAAAAATGAAGCCCACAAGCAACAATGAGTGGAAAACAAAATAAATCCTTGAATGCAATATCACCGTCTCTCGTGTTGTGTTCATCACACAAGTTTTATATATAGTATTAAATATTGAACTGCAGCTGCTACACAACACGTTCCCTCGGGATAAATACAGTTTCATCTTCTTTACTTTGAAGTCGGATGAGAAAAGGCTCCTGAAGGAGGCTCACAGGTACTAACAGTGTGTCTCCATCATCCTCTGTTTCAGAGGAGGAGCTGAGGAAACTCAAAGAGGAGTCCAACGTGGATTCTCTGAGACAGGAGCTGGAGAGAGAGCGCAGCAGGTGCATCGAGCTGGAGCAGAAGATCAACGACGTACTGAAACCCAGGTGCTTACAAAATCTAAAACACTGTCTTTAAGGAGCTGATGAGAAACATCAGACAGAGCAGCCTGTTGCTGAAGTTTCATGTCTTCCCTGAATGCTGGTTTCTGTCACTTCACAGACTGGAAGACTCGCCTTCTCAGACTCCTAAAGCCCCGCCCCCTCCTACACCTGCAGTCAGCAGTACAGGTGAGCTTTATTAGGCACACCTGTACGATCTAATGCTCTCCAGTACCGGACTGCATTATATTGAAGTCTGGTACAAATCTCAGCGTATAAACTTTGATAAATGTGGTTAAATGTTAACAACCTCCATCAGACTCTGTTCTCTTCCCGTCCTCAGACACACAGAAGGACACTTTGTCCAACAGCTTCCTGAAGTGGCTTTATAATCGTTTTGGCGTTTATATCGAGGACTTCCGCTTCCAACAGGAGGAGCAGACGGTGGAGACGGAGGAGCCGCTGAGTGCCAAGAGGTGAGGAGGAGAAATCCACAAACCGTCTGAAAACAAAGCAAATGGACTCGTTTGTTTTGACTCCCTGACGAAGGCGTGATGCCGTAACGCGTCGCACTTTGTTTTTAGGTCTAACAGGACTTTGCTTTTACAATAAAGGCTTTTTATTGCTAAAAATAAAGTTTTCTTGTGATTGTGCGTGACATGTTTACGAACATGACTTAAATCAACTAATGCTGTAACGCACGGTATGTTGTTATTCTTGTGTCAGAGCTGAACTAAGTTAATGTCATTTAAATATCTGCTTTCTGATCCACAGGTTGACTGAAAACATGAGACGGCTCAGTGAGTATTTCTTTCTGATTGAACTTTAAGGATTCAAAGACTTTATTGTCATACGCAGCGACAGCGTAATGAACATCAAGTCCCGGCCTCCTCCAACAACGCAACACAATGTAAACTTAGGAGATTACAAAGAAAAAAGAGACAAGTAAAATGCAGGAATAAGTCAAATATATACATATAAAGAGAATATTTAACATACTGTACAGTAATAATATATAAATATGTAGAATAAACAGGTGTGTACTGTAAACATATGGAAGTAATGACCAAAACACACTGTGTGTACTTCAGGAACAGTTTATTTAAAGCAATAGACACAGAGCTGTCATGACACTTTCTCAGGCTGTGATTGGTCAGTTGGTTTGTTGTTGTGTTTCCAGAACGAGGATTCAAACCTGTGACCAACTTCAAGAGGAACCTCACTGCCTTATCCAGCTGGTACTCCGTCTACACGTCGGCCATCGCCTTCATCGTGAGTGCACACACAGACGTGTTTCTGATGATGATGATGATGATATTTATTTATAGAGCACTTTTTAAATATATGCTCTTGTTACAAAGTGCCTCTTAAAGGCAGCGAAATAAAACAATCATCAGGTTTAAAAGAAAAACACGGATCGATAGAAAGATTAAAAACTATGTGAAGAAAAAAGTAAGAAATATTAACTTATTATTTTGTTTTTAAGGAAATAAAAGAAGATTAAAAGAATGTAATTGTTGTTCATACTTCAGAAATGTTTGTTTTTCTGGAGGAATCTGCAGGATTTTATTTTTGTTTCATGAAAATAAAATATTTATTGCCTATATACTCATTTTATTTGGTAAATTGCATGCATATTTTATAAATCATTCCCATTTTGAATTATTAAGAAACATGTACATATTTAATAAACTGCTTCATGAATTATTTAGATCTGAGTAGAATAAATGCACCTTTTAATTTAATTTAATGTTTTAAAATGTTTATATATTTAAATACTGTATGTCTGTGTATATATATAAAAAAGTGTGTGTGGTGTGTGTGTGTGTGTGTGTGTGTGTGTGTGTGTGTGTGTGTGTGTGTGTGTTGCACAGGTCTACATGTATGCAGCGTGGCACGGCTGGGCCGTCCCCATGTTCCTGTGCCTCGCCATCCTCCGCCTCTCCTTGAATTTTCTCATCGCCAGGTCAGTGCAAGCCCCGCCCCTCCCCCTCTCTGTCAGCCAATCACACGGCCCGAATCAGAAAGTGTAAACCAGGTTCAACAAGTGTTTTTCTTTCATATCTCGCTAACACTAATATCTCACATCGACATGCATCTTCCAGTATAGGGACTGATAAAACTGAGAATAGACCGTTTTCATGGTATTTTAATTTATACGTTATTCTTCATGCAAAAATGGCAGAAAATGCTGTTTTTCTTGGTTTTATATGTTATTAAAGTGAATATCTTTGGGTTCTGGACACAACAAGACATTTAAAGACATCACTTTGGACTCACTATTTTCCGACATTTTATTTAAATGTAAATGATTTAAATGATTAAAAAACTTCTTGGTTAAACAGAAAGGTTTCTTGTTTCAAGTGATTTATAAAATGTTTTATATTCCAGTCCGGACACATCCACACACACCTGATGATTGTGAGCAGTTTAAATCTTTGACACACAGATGTGTAGTGAGTGTTAAATGATCTCACATGTACCTGTGTGTTCCCATGATGCACTGCTCTCAGAGGCTGGAGGATCCAGTGGAGCATCGTGCCTGAAGTCTCCGAGCCTGTGGTGAGAAATGTCTCCTCACACCTGTGTTTGTGTTTGTTCTTCAACATGAAAAAGATCCATTCAGAATGTAAAGTGTCCTGACATCCTACCTGGACAGGTGAACAGGAATATACAGATACAAACAGCTTCACCTGATGGACATGTGGCGTCATTACATGTACTGTTAAATACAGGAATGATGATTCTGAAAATGGTTTTGATGAATAATTGATTTAATTAACATTTGGATCACAGAATGTTCCTTTAATATCAGCTGTTCATGGCTTGTAATACAAAACATAATTTATTTTAGATGATCAACATGTTGACATAGTTAAACATGTTGGTGTGCAAGTGACTGACAGGTGTCAGTGTTCATCACTTTACTGTCTCCTCTGTTTTGCAGGAGGCTCCTAAAGAAGACCTGACGGTGTCGGAGAAGTTCCAGCTGGTTCTGGACGTCGCTCAGAAAGCTCAGGTGAGACGTGACGAAGAAGTCCGAGGCACTGCGTCGCAGTGTGACGGCTGCCGACGGGTGTCACAAAAATTGTTGTTTTGTTTTCACAGAATCTGTTTGGCAGGATGGCAAACATCCTGGAGAAGATAAAGAAGTGAGTTCAGCTGCACACACTTTGTTCATGGTGAGAGAGAACTGAGGGTCCGTGCACAGATATTTAATACTGTGTGTGTGCGTGTGCGTGTGTAGTCTGTTCATGTGGGTTCAGCCAGAGTTGACTCAGAAGCTGTACGTTGGTCTGTGGTTGGTCTTCATCTCCTCCTGCCTGCTGCCGTTCAAACTGCTGGGATTCATCATAGGTACGACACACAAAATATATATATCTATATTTTATATCTATATTTATTTTCTATATTTATTTTATATATATATATATATATATATATATATATATATATATATATATATATATATATATATATTTATACATTCAACAAAATATAAAAAAATATATCTATCAAAAAAAAAAAAAATATATATATACTGTATATATAATATATATATATATATATATATATATATATATATATATATATATATATATATATATATATAAAAAAAGAAATTTATATATATATATATATGGTAGAAGAAGTATTCAGATATTTTACTTGTTTTTTATGCAGGAAGTGACGTTAAATCGGGCACATGTTGTATTTTCTGGTCTAATATTCAAAGTAATGTAATTTTTAAGCCTATCGATATATAATTGATTGTAAAATGAAATACATGTGTTATAAAAACACATCCTCAACGTACTCATTATGCAGAATATTCCAGAATAATATATTTGATTAAGTTATAATTATAATCACTTTAATGTTCCATCATCTACCGCTTATCCTTATTCCCGGCCAATCTCATTCAAAAACAAGACCCCAAGGTACTTGAACTCCTTCACTTGGGGTAAGGGCTCATTCCCTACCCGGAGTAGGCAATCCACCGGTTTCCTGCTGAGAGCCATGGCCTCAGATTTTGAGGTGCTGATCCTCATCCCAACCGCTTCACACTCGGCTGCGAACCGATCCAGTGACTGCTGAAGGTAACAGACTGATGACGCCATCAGGACCACATCATCTGCAAAGAGCAGCGATGAGATCTTCAGGCCACCGAACTGCAACCCCTCTCCTCTACGACTATGCCTCGATATCCTGTCCATGAAAATCACAAGCAGGATTGATGATAAAGCGCAGCCCTGGCGTAGGCCAACATTCACTGGGAACGAGTCCGACTTACTGCCGAGTATCCGGACACAACTCTCTCGCTTTGGGCATACAGGGATTGGATGGCCCTCAGAAGTGACTCCCTCACCCCATACTCCCACAGCACCTCTCACAGTATCACCCGGGGGACCCGGTCATACGCCTTCTCCAGATCTCCCAGGCCCCCTCCAGGATCCTTTGAAGAGTGAAGAGTTGGTCCGTTGTTCCACGACCAGGACGGAATCCGCATTGTTCCTCTTCAATCAGAGGTTCGACTATCGGCCGAACCCTCCTCTCCAGCACCTTGGAGTAGACTTTACCGGGGAGGCTGAGAAGTGTGCCTCTGCCTCTACCATAGAGTCGGATTCAGGAGTTCCTCAAAGGGCTCATGCCACTGCCCGATAACCTTCTCAGTCGAAGTCAGCAGGGTCCCGCCCTTGCTGTACACAGCTTGGAAGGTTCCACGCTTCCCCCTCCTGAGGTTCTGGACGGTTTTACAGAAGCACCTTGGTGCCGACCGAAAGTCCTTCTCCATAGCTTTTCCGAACTTCTCCCACACCCGCTTCTTTGCCTCTGCCACCGCAGAGGCTGCCGCCCTTCGAGTCTGTTGGTACCCTGCAACTGTTTCCAGAGTCCTCTCGAATAACATAACCCGGAAGGACTCCTTCTTCAGTCGAACGACTTCCCTGACCACCGGGGTCCACCACGGTGTTCAAGGGTTACCGCTATTCACCCGAGTTTCCAAAACATGCGGCCACAGATCAGATGATACGATCACAAAATCGATCATTGACCTTTGGCCTAGGGTGCTCTGGTACCACGTACACTTATGAGCATCCTTATGTTCGAACATGGTGTTTGTTATGGCCATTCCATGACTAGCACAGAAGTCCAACAACAAACGACCGTTCGGGTTTAGATCAGGGAGGCCGTTCTTCCCAATTACGACTCTCCAGGTGTCTCCATCGTTTCCCACGTGCGGGTTAAAGTCTCCCAGCAAGACTACGGAGTCCCCTACTAGAGCCCCCTGCAGGGCTCCATTTAGGGTCTCCAAGAAGGCCGAATACTCCGAACTGCGGTTTGGGGCAAAGGCACAAACAACAGTTAGAGTTTTCCCCCCCATAACCCGAAGGCGTAGGGAGGCGACCCTCTTGTCCACCGGGTTGAACTCCAACGTAGCGGCGCTCAGTCGGGGACTTGTGAGTATCCCCACAACCGCCCGACGCCTCACACCTTGGGCAACTCCGGAGAAGAATAGAGTCCAACCCCTATCCAGGAGTATGGTTCCAGAGCCAAGACTGTGCGTAGAGGTAAGCCCCACCAGATCCAACTGGTAGCGCTCCACCTCCCGCACTAGTTCTGGCTCCTTCCCCAACAGAGAGGTGACGTTCCACGTCCCCAGAGCCAGCCTCTGCTGCCCGGGTCTGGTCCGTCGAGGTCCCTGACCATCACTGCCACCCGTGTGACAGCGCACCCGACCCCAGCGGTTCTTCCTGTGAGTGGTGGGCCCATAGGATGGATGGATGGGAGGCACCACGTAGCTTATTTGGGCTGTGCCCGACCGGGCTCCGTGGCTCGCTGTCGGGGCCCTCCCTCTGGGCCTGGCTCCAGACGGGGACCCCGGGCTTCCTCCGGGCAGGGTGTCTCCTTTATCCCTTTTTTTCATGAGGTCGTTTTGAACCATTCTTAGTCTGGCCCCTCGTCTGAGACCAATTTGCCTTGGGAGACCCTACCAGGAGCACTAGGCTCCAGACAACACAGCTCTCAGGTTCATAGGGACACACAAACCTCTCCACCACGATAAGGTGATGGTTCCCGGAGAGGTTTAACTTTAATGTTGGAGCTGGTCAAAGTTGTAATTACTTTATATTTTGCTCGGTAGCTTAATGTTGAGTATTTTAAATGTCAATATCTCAGTCGATCGTGTTCATTTAATTGTGGGATTTGATTTCTTTACATTAAACTGAATAATTGACTTTATTTCACTGCAGAGTCTCTGATTAGTGTCTTCCCCCTCAGGTGTGTACGCAGGCATTAAGTTCTTCATCATCGACTTCATCTTTAAGAGTTGTCCCAAGCTGAGGCAGCGCTTCGACACGCCCTACATCATCTGGACCAACTTACCCACCGACCTGCAGCTGAAGGAGCGCGGCAGCAGCACGCTGAGCAGACGGGTCAGTCACCTGAAACATACAGAACATGTGAGCTCACAGAGAGAAGGTGTGAAGTCAGATACGTCCTGGTTACTGGTTCCTACTGGTCCCAGCAGCTGCTTTCTGCTGTTTCTGGTTTCACTTCTCTGTTGTTTTTCTCTCTCAGCTGTCTGAGTGTGAGCAGGTAGGATCCTGATGTGTGTGTGTGTGTGTGTCTGTTTACAGTCGCAGTGCAGAGGTCAGCAGTGTTTAGTTAGATATGTAGACTCAGTATCAGCTGCTGTTGTTATTAGTGACAGTGAAAGTCCGTTAGTTTGTTCTGCAGTGTAAATAGATTGTAATTACTTCCCTCTAGCGCCTCCTGCAGGTCAAACTCCGGATCAGATCTGACCTCATTTTTTAAAGATTTCACTCAAATGTTGCTTCTTTTACCCAATTTTTTTTTAGTTTGCCTCCAAATTTGATGGTTTTTACCTGAAATGAGTTGAATTTTGTGTCTGTTCCTGAGTTTTGTTTTTCATTTTTTAAACTCAATTTTCAACTTGGATTTTATCTGAATTTGTGGATTTGTGCTTTAAATACTTTTAAGTGAAACTTTAGTCATGTAGTGTTCAGACACTTCAGGTGCAGTCGCTGGTCTCAGGAGACAAAGACATTTATACTATCAATCTGAATGTTTTCGTAAATACACGTCAAAGGGGTAAAAACTAAAGATTAAAACACATCCAGACACTTTTATTAGTTCAAAATGCAGATTTTACTCGTAACTTTTTTCCGAGTGTTTCCACATTGATGGATTTCTTTCCCCTTCACATTTGAATGAGCTCTTTCCTCTCGCCCCCGTCAGGTCTTAGTTTACATCTCAACACATGTTCATGTTTTAACACAAATTCTAGCTTTGTATCAACATTGTATTGTTGTTTACGTGATTGTTCGCGTCACATTTTACCCTCGTTTTGGCGATTTTCTTGTGATTGTTTGACACAAATGTTAACGTTGGTTCTTTCCTCTCTTCAGGACAAACTTTACATGTTTTGTTCCACTACTGGTAAGACTCTAAGTGTCGTTAAGTCGTCAAGATATAGTCGAGATTTTAGCCACAGTTTAACAGCAAGACAGAAACAAAGTGAAAATGAAGGTGATCATTATAATTCTGATCCAAACAGCTGTGAACACACCTGGACAGGTGAGTTGTTCCACTGCGATGCTCAGGATGCCACTGCAGTACCTCGCCTGCTGCTGATTTGCTAATCCAGTATTTGCCCCGCCCCCCCTCTGTCCACCTGTCCAGGTAACTGTGACGAGCGGCCGAGGCAGCGTCGGCGCTGCGGCTCCTCTGGGTGTCAGCCGGGACGAGGACGGAGGACGCTGCTCCAGCACCAAGAGAGGAGCTTTTCACGAAGTCTTCAACCTGCTGGAGAGTGAGCGCCCTCTGACAGGTGGGGGAGGAACTGCAGGGGGGGGGGCAGCGTTACCAGAGGAATTAAAGTTACAAACATGATAAACAACAAACTGATAATAAAGATTTAAAATGTCCCAGGGGAACATGAGACTCTAGTTTGAGAGAAGTGTTCAGTGTATTTCTCAGCGTTAGTGTGAACATGAGGGATATCTGAGCTGAAGCACTTACTGGATTTAAATATGAGATGTGAGGAAGTTTTAAAATGAATAACATGTGATGACTATTTCTTCCTGACTGTAAAGACGTCCATCCACCTGTGTGACACAGAGAACAGTGATGAGTTCAAAACATGTCATTTCATTAGATTATAAGTTTTATCTCCAAACATGAAGCTCAAAATGCTTTTTGTCACTTTGTCAGGATTTCTTTTCATTTATGGCTCTTAAATAAAAAACCCGTCCCACTCAGTAGAATATACTCATGTGTGACGACGTTGTTAGAACTGCTGATGTAAAGTGTTTGTTTCTCTGTGTTGTCGTCTCAGTGTGTGAGAACGGCTGGCGCTGCTGCCTCATCAACAGAGACAGAAAGACACCGACAGACTACATCCGCAACGGAGTCCTCTACGTCACCGAGAAGTAAGTCCTCCACTTCCTGTCGGCTCCGTGTTGTGTTTGTATCTGCACAGCGCAGGGGTCAGCTTTGTTTTATTCCTGCACATCTGACTGACGCGTTGTATATTTATGAAGATGTTGTGGTTTGGACTCGCTTCACAGGTGTTACTCTTGTAATGAAATGTACAGTTATTTCTTTTTGAAGGTGTTTTTAGACAGAATGCAGATTGTAAAAGCGGCGTAACAGCGTGCAAAGTCATGAAGTGATGTGAGTGGGCACGGTCAGACGTTAGACCAATGCGCTCCAACATACTTTAGCGCAGTATGAATACAGTAAAGTCTTTATCCCCTACAGTGCAGCGTAATACTGCTGAACCCGGAGCTCTGACTCCGCTCCTCTGTCTCCTCAGTCACCTGTGTTTCGAGAGCTCCAGCTCCAGATCTGGATCCTCCAAGAGGAACAAGGTCATCAAACTTGTCGACATCACCGACATCCAGAAGGTTTGTAGAGTGTCAGGTTCTGTTGGAAGGTCCTCCCTAAACACTGAACCCTCACACACTTTAATAACCGTGTGTCCTCGCTGTGTGTGTGCTCCACTGTCTGATAAGTGACGATGTTACAACTCTTCTGCAACGATAACACACAAAAGTCTCTCCATTCAGTTTAAGGACTTGTTTAGTGCAGAATGTGCTTTGAAGTTGAGTTTTGGGGATTGTTGGTCAAAATGTCCTTTTTGGTTTCACCATTTAGAGCTGCAACGATTACTCGACTGATCATAACCGACTGCTATTACTATTACTGAGTGTTTTAATAACAGATTAATCGTTAAAGCACAGAATTCATCTTTCAGCCTCTGAAATATGGACATTTCCTGCTTTTCTCTGTTTCATATCATATTGCAGTGAATATCTCTGGGTACCGTGGACTTTTCACTATTTTCTGGATTTTAAAAACCAAATGATTAATCGATTAATCTGTAAAATAATCCGATTAATTGATGAAAATAATTCAGAGTTGCAGATTTAAACTGGGCCTCAGTCTGCTGCAGGAAGACGAGGCTGCTTCATCCTCTGTACTGCTTATTCATCTTTAATACATCAGTTTGTTTGTGTTTTCATATATCAATAAAGTTCATTTGAATGTGTCTTCTCTGTCCCTCACAGTACAAAGTTTTGTCTGTACTTCCTGGATCTGGGATGGGCATCTCCATAGCGACGCCGTCCACCCAGAAGGTAAGAGCGCTCTGAGCCGATATTACATCAAAGTTCAAACTAATATCAAGACGTGTGGATCCAGATGCTTTACTGGAAGTAACAATACTACCATGTACAAATACTCTAGAAGTATATAAAGTACTCCTGATGTGTTTTAATGTTGCTGCTGTGTGAAGTCCAGCACATTCTTCTCATATGATCTGTTAGTTTATTGATAATAAAGCATCACATCCTCTAAAGCAGGGGTCTCAAACTCCATTTACCTGGGGGCCGCTGCAGGTAGAGTCTGGGTGAGGCTGGGCCGCATCAAGTATTCCACAAAAAAAGGGTTTCTATTATTCCAAAAAAAAGTACAACTGATCCAATCTTCTCAGTCTTTAGTAATAACAGTTCAGAACATGAACGGTTCTTCAGAACATATGCTTCTCTGACCCACTCCTTGCTGCCAGAGACCTGGCAGTGCTTCCTCTTACACAGCTGAGCCACATTCGGCTTGAGGGAGGAAGCAATTGAGACCCTCAGTATGGCTTGAAGATGTTCATCAGTAAGTTTGGACCTGTACTTTGACTTATTAAAGTTCATGGTGGAGAAGAGCTTTTCACACAGATATGTGCTCCCAAAAAGGCACATGGTCCGCTTGAACATCCTGGAAAGCTCAGGGAAGGTGGGGGGCAATTCTCTCAAAAATTGTCCGAGCTTGTCTGCTTCTCCACTCACCTCCCTGAACTTGGCTTTGAGTTCAGAACTCCACTGCAGGTCAATGAGCTCCATTTGAAGCACAGGAGGGGCATCTTGCACATCGAAGGAGAAGGGGTCAGCTCTGTGTGTCTTGAAGTCTGCAAACCTGTGATCAAATTCCTCCTGTAGCTTTACAATGGCATCAGCATACTTCTCACCACTGAATGGTGTGCCCACATCCATGAGTGCCTTGCATGCTGGGAAATGGCAGAGGTTTGTCTGAGAGAGCTGGGCTTTCCATAACACAAGTTTTGTGGAGAATGCTCCGACGTTGTCATAGGCAGCACTGACCAGCTGCCCCTGGCCTTGTAATTTCTTGTTCAGTACATTCAGCTCCTGTGTGATGTCAACAAGAAAAGCTAAGTCCATGAGCCATTTGGGATCACTTAGCATAGGAACAGCCATCCCATCCTTCTCCATGAAGGCTTTCACTTCTGCTCTCAACTCAAAGAACCTCTTCAAGACGTTTCCCCTGCTGAACCAACGTACCTCGGTGAAGTAGAGCACATCCTCATATGCTGACTATTTCCTCCAAAAAGGCGTGGAACTGGCGGTGCTTTAAGCCCCTGGATCTGATGTGGTTGATGCATTTCACAACAACAGACATCACATCGTCAAACTTCAGGCATTTGCTGCAAAGGGCCTGCTGATGGATAATGCAGTGCAGAGCAATGGCCTCCTCCACACCCTCATCTCCGACCAGTCCATTTCTCCTCCCTGTCATTGATGGCGCTCCGTCGGTTGTTATTCCAGCAAACCTCTTCCATGGTAAACCGGCATCCACAATGGCGTCACACAGCTGGCGGAATATTTCCTGAGCGGTGGTCTGGCCATGCATTGGAATCCCTGTGAGCAACTCCTCCATCACTTCATACATTGTGAGCTGCGCCGTGTCAGTGATGTCTGTGCTCTCACCAGGAGCGACTGAGTATGCACGGAAATGTTTATCTTTCTCACGCAGTTGATCGCATATGTTACCCGACAGGTCAGACATGCGCTCTGCCACTGTGTTGGCTGAAAGGCTGCTGTTGCTTAACTGAGGCTTCTTTTCCTGACAGACTATACTTGCAGCCTGTAACACTTTTTGATGAACTCGCCGTCTTTGAATGGCTTTCCCGCCTTAGCAATCATCTCACTCACCACGTAGCTAGCTTCGACTGCCGCATCGCTCTCTTTGCTTGCTTTCTTGAAA
Organism: Cottoperca gobio; assembly: GCF_900634415.1. NCBI lineage: Eukaryota > Metazoa > Chordata > Actinopteri > Perciformes > Bovichtidae > Cottoperca > Cottoperca gobio. Next base: position 25,847,624 of record NC_041360.1, read on the forward strand.
AGATCTTGTTGCCTCAGTAGACATGTTTTAAGATTGGCGACCTGGTCCTCTCTCTCCCTGGTATTTTGCATACTCCTCAGCATGTCTAGTTGAGTAGTGACGTCTGATGGTGTATTCCTTGTGCACCGCAACTTTCTCTGTGCAAATCAGACACGTCGGGACGTCGGGGTGTCGTGGCTGGGTGACAAAAAAACCCCGTTGCTGTCGCGAGCCTGAGCTATGGTAGCCTATAAGTGATTAAACGAATATAAAACGCCCAGGGCAACGACTCGAGCAACGACTCGGCAAAAAGGTGCGTGTGAGAAAAACGCGCGGGCCGCACTAACACTAAACTTTGATGTCAAGTAGGGGGCCACAAAATATCGTCCAGCGGGCCGCAATTGGCGCGAGTCTGAGGCCCCTGCTCTAAAGTCATCATTTATATGTTGTAAGTTCATATTTAAAGCTCCTGCACACCATCGTCTTCTTTTGTTTCTACCTGTTTTCTTTCTTATAGAATAAAAGCTTCTATCACAGACTCTCAGAAGATGCAAACTGCTGCAGGTTTTCATCTCCTGTTATATGAATTAGGAGGGGGGGGCAGTGGATGACGCGATGCGTGCCGTGGAAATGTTAAACGCGCTTCTTAAACTGCTGCTGCAGTGTTTCTATGTCGGCTCTGTTCTTGGGTAATGTTCTCTCACATTCGGGGGCATCTTTGCGCATCTCTTCACACGAGGGGAAGTGTGCCAAGTTAGGACGGTCGGATGAAAGTCCTTCTTTAAACAGAGCCAGTTGGTAAGAAATGGGTTCATGTGCGCTTATAGATCCGATACACTTTGGCTTCTTCCCTGTAACGGCATATTCAGGCGCTTAAGATGCAACATAATGTCTGCAAGGAAGGTCGAGGAGGAAATCTGTATTCCTGAGTTTTGCACTTGTATCACATTGGATGGTGTTCTCCAAGAACACGGGGATTTCAGCGAGTAGCGCTAAAAACCTCTCCAAGCGTTTTCCACGGCTCATCCACCTGAAATCTGTGTAATGTGTAAATCACAGCTCTAAACATTCAGAGCATTAATCATGACGTGGAGTCTACCTCTGGTTCTTTCTGTACGTTCTACTTCTAAAGTGTAATTGACTAAATGCTCTCACCTTCTGTTGTGTTGCAGCCGATGGTGTTCGGCGCGATGATCCACAGAGACGAGGCCTTCGACGCCATCTTCACGCAGTACATGAAGATCGTTACCACGGCTACCGCCAGCGACCCGGAGACATAGTGACGACCGGCGTCGCCTCTTCAGTCACCAAACTCATCAAAGCGCTCACTGATGTCACAATCAGCCAATCACTGTTCTTACACCGTTTTTATACAAAGTTCCAACAAAACAGAAAACTTTACGCCAATCCAGAATCTAATTTACCGTAAATCCTGAATAATGGTATTTAAATGTGACGTAATGGCGTTACAAACATTGAGCGAGGTGTTGTTACCTGAACTCTAATGTCTCACCTGATGAACTTCATGGTGTCAGATTCTGATATTCTACATTAACAGGCTGCAGCGAACGCTCTTCATCGTGTTTACACTCAGTGTTTCTGCACAGCAGCAGATAAACATGAAGCTTCACTAATAATATGAGGATTTGACTATTTGTAGAATTACATTCCAGTGTTGCTGCGTAGGATTGAACTCCAGAGCGTCGTGACGTCCAACACTCGTCATTTACTGGAAAAAGATCAAAGGAATCAAAATCCACATGTTTTTATGAGACGTAATATTTCTGCTTCGATTCGTATTTGTTGTTGTAAAACAACTCTTTTCTCTGCGTCTTCCTCACACAAAGGGAGGCACCTGTGTCCACGTGTCTCCTTAAAGGACAGTTATATAAGAGGATAACAAGGGGAGGATGGAGCCTTGGAAAGAAAAGACATTCGGTAACGCCCTCCTCTTAGTTCCAGTTGCTTCTACTCATCCGTTCTTTTGATTCTGTTTTAGCCATGTTACACTGCAGACAATGAAGCACACTTCCTGCACATATAGTAACATTTACAAGCTCTCAAGGGCACAACCCCCCCCCCCCCCCCCTTACTTGTTAGGCTTTGTGAAACATTGTGTCACTTCACTTCCGTCCATGGAGGTTTATTTAACGGATGTTACACCGGACACTTTACTAAATAATGTGTCCGTGCTGAAACCATCATTTCACTCAAATCACTTCCTGGTTGCAGCTTCTCCCATGTCAGGGTTTTCTGCTTTCTTATTAAAGATATGAATCATGGCAGTATTTTAACATCGTTGTCTGGACGGGAACTTTAAAGACTTTATGTGAAGGACTTGAACAGTTCTGACTTTGGTGAAACTCGTGTTAGTAGGGCTGCAACTAACGGTTGTTTTTATTATCCATTATGATTGTTTTCTAGATTCATCGTTTGTTCTATAGAATGTCAGAAAATACAGAAACACGTCTTGTTTTGTTCAAAGATATTCACTTTATTATGATATAAAACACAGAAAAGCAGCAGATATCCAGATTTGAGAGGCTGAAAAAAACTGCTTTTTCTGCCATTTTCCACTAATTGAACATCAATATTGTGGCGATTATCATCTGTCTGAGGCTTTTAGTCCACTAATTGTTGCATCTCTAAATGTTAAAACCAAAAAGGACATTTTGAGCCTCCTCGAGTCAACAATCCCCCAAAAGTGAAGTTTAAAGTGAGGCTGAAACTAAACGTTCTCAATGAATGGTTAACATAAAGTCAGAAGGGAGTGAGAACGTCCTCACTTATTGTCTCCAGAAGCTCTAAATATTCACTGTAGAATGATATGAAACTTTATTTACTTTCCTTACTTGTATTACACTGATATCTGTACATCACATCAGGAAACCTGCACAATGTGTTCCAGCGGAAACATTTTCTGAACATATTACATTTTCTTTTTTTAGAAAAGATAAGAATAGTAGTTACAGTACTATCACTGAAACATGTTTGAAGCTCATTCATTGACATTAGTGTCTTCAGGGAGTAACACGATGACTCTGTGTTGTACGAAGCCTCACACTTTGTATTATAGTATGTCGGGTTGTGTATGTGGTGGTCAGACCTGTTTGTGTTCTATATGAATGTTTGGAAATAATGAATGAAACCACAAAATGAACCTCAGCGTAGCTTTTTCTTTTGTCTTAGCTGAAAGTTAAAAAGCTAACATAACAGATATAACCTGTGCTGCTTATGTTCTGTCTAATTATTGAGAATGAATCTTTCTTTCAGTCAATAATCCAAGAAACTGGAGCTGAAACAAAGCAGAAGCCACACTGACGTCACATATTGACTTCTGCTAGCTTGAAGCTAATCTGCAGCTCAACAATTGAAAACATTAATTGATCACAGTTGTGTTATTTTTTAGGTTTAGCTAAGAGGCGCGAAAAAAAGATTTGTCATTTCTACGGAGTGTGTCGTAGAATTATATAAAGTAATCTGTTCACACTAACTAATAATTGTTGCTCTCAATTTCCTATCAATCAGATCTAAATGAGCCAACAAATAATCATTTGACACCATGTTAACATCCATAAACATTTCTGTTTCTTCATCTCTTCTCCAAACACGTGTCAGTTTGAACAGTAAATGCAGCCTGATGAAGTGTTTGTTGGTAAAGTGCAGCTGTGTACATGTTGAAATGCTGTGTCTGTTACTGTATTAACTGTCAGTCTAAAGGCTTCACACCAGCATTTATCTCTTTTATTTCAAATCCTAGCAGATTTCATCTGAAACATTGTTTTCTAAATTCCTCTCAAAACATGTCGCATAATAAAAGTGATTAAATAAGTTAAAAATACAGTTTTGATAAACCTCACAAATCTCTTTTGATGGCCATGTTGCCTCATTCAGACTTTTCTCTGACTCTTTGACTTTGACTCCTGATCTTCCTCCGTTTGTTTTGTGGTTTCTCAGGTTTGGCTTTAGTCTTGTTTACGTCAGCGCTGTGAACTTTTCTCTGTTGTCTTTCGGATTTAATGCTTTTATAAAATGGTGTCATTGTACAAATAGGTGTCATTTTTAAAATGAAATTATTGATGTTCTTAAAATGTGATGTACATTCTTTTGAATAAGTAAAATCAAATGTCAAACACTGACAGTCTGCTGTTGTTGTTTCTGCGCAGTACCTGCTGCAGCCTGTAGGTGTCAGTAGAGAGTCACCTGCAGCTTCTTCTTCTGTGGTTTCAGAAGGAAAGTTTGTCTTTTTAAAGATTAAATAAGGAGACTGTGAACCACATATTTAATATAAGCAGTAAATGAATATTCACAGTAATAATTATTATTTTCGATGACTTTAAACAAACATTAAAGTTGGAAGATATGAATTATAAAGCACCTTATTCCCAGTTTAAGGGTTTAATATTATTACTTTACAATTAGTTTTGAGCCAAACATCAGCAGACTTTTTATTTGCATCAGTTTGCTGCTCCAGATTCAACCCGAGCGATGATTCAAATGTGTGTCACTGCTGCGGGTCATTTAACAGAAGTCTTGTTTCTGTCATAATGTTTTACAGCCTTCAGTATCAGCAGCTTTTATTATCAGACAAGAAATATTATCCTCACACATCTGAACTTTCCAAGTGCTGTTGCACCAAGTGGATCAAATTCTGATTTAAAAAATGTTCCCGGGAATAATCACAGAGAGTAAATGATATATTAAAGGTCATTTTGGGGGTGAAGTATTAATTTAACACGTAAGTAAGTCATTTTACAATACGTCAGATTTTAGTGATTATAAATCAATAATAAAAAACATTCAGTTCAAATAATCTACATAAACATGAACATAATATCCTTTTATAATGATAATATAATTACAATTATGATATATATCATTTGTCCCGCTGATCAAGAGACTTTAAAGACTTTATTTATCTGAAGGAGAATCTTCTGAACACAGAAAGGAAACTTCATCACAAACATTCAACACATCTGGAGATACATGAGGAGGAAGAACTGTAATCTGAGAAACAACTAAAGCTGTCACACAAATGTAGTGAAGTAAAAGTATAAGTAGCATAAAGTGGAAAAAGTCAAGTACAACTTTGAGGAACTTGTACTTTACTTCAGTGGAGTACTTGAGTAAATGTAAAAAAAGACAAATCCAGTAGAAACCTTTTTTAATTTTTACTCCGTTGAGGATTTCTTGACTTTGTTGAAACAATACAAACAGTCTGCAGAGAGGTGGACAATATGAAGTGGAAATAACACAACAGATTGAGACACATTGTTTTCTTCTTCTCTGGTGTGTACAACTACTGCAGCTGAATGTTTTATGATCAGATCTCAATGATGTTCCAAGTTACTGTCAATTTATTTTGTATCAACGTGATTCAAGAATGAATCCTTAAGTTACCCCTGAAAACATCCCAGACAGAGATCCCTTCATGTGTCCCTTCAGTGGACATTGTAAAAGCTAAAACCCTTAAAAGACTTTGTTGAAAAGTTCTCATTAACAATTAAGGAGTGCATGACTTCCCCCAGCAAATGTGTCAGAGGACAACACTTCTTATACAAACAATGATCAGACAATAAAACGTTTTGGAATTTCACACCCAGAGATTTAAGGAACTGTTTTTCTGCTGATGCAACAGTGTTAAAGGCAGGTAATGCAGTCATGAGAAGAAACTAGACTACATTAGAAAATATCAATCAGTGTTGTAACATCTGTGTACTGTAAGAGTAAGTATCAACGTGTGCATCAAAGAAAAACATTACAGAAAAGATGCAAAAGAACACATCGATCAGAATCTGAATAAAATCCACAATGCATACACCATAGAAACAACACATGTATTACATTATGTGATAGTGAATCTTTCTGTAGAACATCACATGTTGGTTCTACTCAGTGTGATTGACAGGAGAGATGATCAGAGGGGCAGAGTTTTTACCACCATCATTAAGATAAGGACTGAAGTATGGGTAGAGTTTGTCAGTGAATGTGCAGCCAGTAAAGGAGTAGATCAGAGCTGCAGCATCAACATCATAAAAGGAGACCAGACCCTCCTCATAATCCACAAACACCCCCACCTTCTCAGGCTCAGACTCCAGAGAGAGAGTGACTGCAGGGTCAGCAGAAGCTGTGTACTCATTTACATTCCTCAAACGTATCGTCCAGTAACCATTCTGAGGAGACGCTGTGATGTTTCCCTTCCTGTTGATGGACTCTCTGGCCACTCCTAACCTCCACCCAGTCTTCTCTTTAACCTGAACCTCGTAATAAAATCTTCCTGAAGAGAAACTCTGCTTTGCTAACACATTAACACAAGTATTAAATCTCTCTGGATTGTCTGGGAGACTCTTCCTCACATCACCAAGTTTAACTTGTTTTCCATCATCAGACAGGATGAGGCCAGGATGTGCTGTATGAAGGTCGAGTGTCACATCCACTGCAGACTGCTGGACCCTCTTCAGCTCGACCTCAAGCAGCTCCTCCATCTGTTCACTGAGTGTCTCCTGCAGCTGATTCACAGCTCTCCTCACAGTCCCCTCATATGAAGGTAGACGGACGCTGATTTCTGTCCAGTCCTTGGTGAGTGGAGCAGTGTTCAGGAACATGAAGCTTTGGAGGAGGTGGAGATGATGTTCAGACATTGAGAGCTGCTCCACCTCAGTGCTTCTCTTCTTCAGCTCAGAGACTTCCTGTTCCAGCTCTCTGATGAAGCCTTCAGCCTGTTTCTCCGTCTCTCTCTGCTTCTCTTTCACTGTGTGGATGAGCTCGGCCTGGCTTCTCTCAACAGACTCCTTCAGAGCGGTGAAGACCTGAACACCACCTGCTATCTCTCTGTCTGCATCTTCCTTACTGAGCTGCACTGAGCGTTTCATCTCCTGAATCTTCAGTTGTCTCTTCTGGATCATCTGCTGAATGTCAGCCTCTGTCTTCTCCAGCTCGGCCTTCTTTCCTTCAAATTCTTCCTTCAGAGGAACAACATCATGTGTCTTGTGGTCTACAACAGTGCAGAGCATGCAGACACACATCTGGTCGGTCTTACAGAACATCTCCAGCTGTTTATCATGCTTCGTACACATGCTGCCTTCCAGGTTCTCCACAGGGTCGATCAGCTGATGTCTTTTCAGGCCTGATGTTGTCAGATGAGGCTCCAGGTGAGTCTCACAGTAGGAGTCCAGACACACCAGGCAGGACTTCAGGGCCTTCAGTTTGGTTCCAGTGCAGAAGTCACAGGGAACGTCTCCTGGTTTAACAACTTGTGTCTCTGAGCTGCTGCTGCTGGCTTTCTGTTGAGCTGACTGTCTGAACTGAGCAGCCACCTCAGAGATGAAGGTATTGACCCGCAGCTCAGGTGTTGTGTTGAAAACCTCTTTACAGTTGGGACACTGACACTGGACATTAACCTCCCAGTATTCAGTGATGCAGGTTTTACAGAAGTTGTGTCCACATGGTGTGCTGACTGGATCAGTGAACACATCCAGACAGATGGAGCACAGAAACTGATCTGCAGTCAGCAGACAGCTGGCAGCAGACATATCTACACTCTGAGGACAAAAGAAAGTGGAAAAACAAAACTGTACATAAATATGATTTAATAATTTGTTAAATATAATCAAAGAATGATTAGTGGAATAAAAGGAGTCATCCAGAACTATGTTGATATATTATATGAAGTGGAGCTCAGATGTGCACCGAGGTGGTATTTCTATGAGATCAGAAGCTCAGAAGATAAGTGATTACATGGAGATCTTTATTGCATTCCATCTGTATGTTTACATCTTTTTTGAAGCCCTCCTCTGGCTGATCCCTGCCTGCTGCCAGTCACTTATACGACTGTAACATTTAAACCAAAGTCCCACCGGGGAGCGGTGAAGTGCGGCCTGCGGCCAAACAGAAGTTGTGGATAGTTTAACTTTTTGCAGCCAAGTGAAGCGAGAGAGCACCCGCAGCCAATCAGTAAACTGATTCCTGTGACTGCTGGGACATGTTGACCTGTGTTACAAATAATTACTTCCCCCTTAAACACATGAACGGCTGCAGAATAATGTACTTATAAGCTACACTTCAACTGAACTGGTGTGAATTTGGCGTTTAGTTGTTTGTTAGTTATTCAAATAAAGAAAATAATAAATAATAATGAGAAAGTCTGATGTTTTAAGTGTTGCAGTGATATCATCTCAAACTCTCTGGTTCTTGTTAATATCATAAAAACTTTAAAATCATAATATAATTCTATTTTAAACCCTCTCTGAGTATAGCTGAGGGGATGAGTTCATACTGGTTGTTGAAAGACAGGAAATATTATCAGCGTTACTTCCTGACAGCTTCAACTAGAAACAGTGAGATTGAGAAATAAGGTTCCTTACCAAAGTGTGTAACACTTATATACATTTTAAAATGTCAATATTATGTCTTTTTTATAAGCAATACAAAAAGTGAGCCATATAATCAGATACTTCACTCTGTACAACCCAAAAAGTATCTATGATTCAGGTTCTACGTCAGGGGTGGTCAACCAGTCAGAGGTTAAGAGCCAAAGATGTTACTGCAAAGAGCCACATCATACACACAGTCACAGACTAGCGCATACCTGTCAACCCTCCCGTTTTTCCCGGGACTATCCCGTATTTTTAACCTTCAGAAGAAAAAAAATAGGCCTAATTAAAAAAAGTGTAAAGTGTAAAGTATTATGTTTAACTTTAGCTGAAAAACGTTACCCGCCAGTAAACACACAGAAGAAGAAAACAGGAACAATAACACAGAAGAAGACGAGAACATATGATGAGAGTCACAGTGAACGGGAGATCGATGGAGACGCAGCTGTGCCTGCCAAACAAGTTCAAACTTTATGCAAGTACTAAATGAGAGGAGACCTTCACTTATTTAATAAAAGCAGAGTCGGGACAACTCATGCTTTTTGTAAAGTGTGCCATTCAGATGTTAGCATCGCTCACGACGGAATAAGCGATGTTCGCCAGCATGAACAATCGTCCAAGCATGAGGCACAAACACATCCACTGTCAATGATGATAATAACTCATCAAATAAAATACATAAATCTTATAAACATGTCTGTACAAGTAATACATACTTTAAATAAACATGTATTTCCTGAATGTCCCTTATGTGTTCACGTTTACATTGGTGGCTGAGAGCTGTTGGAGAGCCGGGTGGAGTACGCCAAAAGAAATTCCCTTGTTTTGAAATTCCAACGTTGACAGGTATGGACTAGCGGGGCTTTCAAACAGTCCGTCTCAGCATTAAAAGGGTCGACGAGGAACGTAATCTGTGACCTTTTCAGCTGTAGATCATGGAACCAGGTCGCAAAGTTTTCGTGCAGGGTTTCAACCAATGTGCATTTCGGCTTGTCCGTTTGCTTTTAGCAGAGAGGGAAAATGCGCTAATTCTCCCTTTTGAAGATGTGTCTTAAACAGTTTCAGTTTGTTAACACACGCAAACACACTTTCCACTAGGTCAGGCAGCATTTCTATATGAATATGAACTCTCCCACTCTAATAAAACGTCCTATGTTGGTCTTCATATTTTTTCTTAGCTGTGCATCTTCTTCCGTGCCATTTTAGGATGGAACTCAGATGGTCAGATAGTGTTTACTCTACGATAGGTTTTTCCCCCCTCGAAGGTGATTGGTTCACTGCATCGCAGGCATTTTTGTGATTGGCTCTTGGGCCACATCAAAATTAGACGCACTGTCATGCTCTCATACTGACAGCACACATACACACACCCACAAATAAAATTTGATATGAACTGAAGAGCCGCATGCGGCTCGAGAGCCGCGGGTTGGCCACCCCTGTTCTACGTCGTGTAATAAACTTCTGTTCAATACAGGAAATGGGCCTGAGAGTGTAAATTAGCTTCAGCTAATGCTAGCTGTAACTGTATTCTGTCAAACCTTAACTACAAAGAGTTCAGTCACTGCAGGTTTTTTTTTTTTTACCTGTTTACGTGTGTGTGTGTGTGTGTGTGTGTGTGTGTGTGTGTGTGTGTGTGTGTGTGTGTGTGTGTATATATATATATATATATATATATATTAAAGTAATGTGTTAAACATGATGAATATGGTGTTTGTGCAGGTCTGTGTGGTGAAGATGTAGGAGAACCACATTCCTCCTGGGATTATTTGGGCATTAAATATGTGGGGAAACCAGTCCGACTGGTCTGCAGTGTGGCGTGTGAGCTCGTGTTGTTTCACTGATGAAACAGCGTTCACTGTTTTCATTGTCCATCTGAAGTGAGTCAACGAGCTCTCGCTCTCTCCATTACTCACACCACACATGTGATAACATCATAAAACTGATGCTTATACTTTTACTGGAGTAAATATATATGTAAAGTAAGCTAAATATATTTAAATTCCAATTTAATATTTAACTTAACATATTTATTAGAATTAACTTTGATGTATTTAGGTAGTATGTGTTTTTATTATTTGTTTTATGAAGCCTCTGAAGGAGCAGAGCAAAATAAAATCACCTTCTCTGTTAAAAGACTTTCAGCGTCAGAGAGTCAGTTTGGAGGAAGAGGAGGAAGAGGAGGATCAGAGAGAGGATGATGATACAGAGAGCAGAGAATCAGAAACATTAAATGTGCAGAAGAAGAGATTGAAGCTACAGCTCTGGACTGCAGGAAATTATATAAAATATAATTGTTCTCCTCATTCATACTGGTTGTTGAAAGACAGGAAATATTATCAGCGTTACTTCCTGACAGCTTCAACTAGAAACAGTGAGATTGAGAAATAAGGCTCCTTACCAAAGTGTGTAACACTTATATACATTTTAAAATGTCAATATTATGTCTTTTTTATAAGCAATACAAAAAGTGAGCCATATAATCAGATACTTCACTCTGTACAACCCAAAAAGTATCTATGATTCAGGTTCTACGTCGTGTAATAAACTTCTGTTCAATACAGGAAATGGGCCTGAGAGTGTAAATTAGCTTCAGCTAATGCTAGCTGTGACTGTATTCTGTCAAACCTTAACTACAAAGAGTTCAGTCACTGTGGTTTGGTTTTGACCTGTTTTGTATTTCTGGCCTTCTTACACTTTTATATCTAAAGTGACACATTTCTATAGCATAATATTCTTTATCTGGTAAAACGGATGTAAACAGTCAGATTGTGATTTGAACTAAACTGTGATCACATGTTTAGTCGGTGCATTTGTCTCTGTAGGGCAGTGTACTCACCAGTGTTGGACAGATTCTGCTGTGTTGTTGAGAGAAGCCTGCTGGATGTAGTTGAATGTTTCTTTAGAGAGAAACAGAGACTTGTGTCGACTGCAGCTCTGCTGTCATTCAGATATACTTTAACTTTCAATTCTGTGAAGTTGAAGCTCCTCTTTCTGTGTTGCTCCACCTCTCAGTGGCCCGACGCCAACAGGGAGTGGAGGAAGACTTCAGATAATTTACTGAAGTAAAAGTTTTCTTACAACATTGTGAAAATACTTCACTACAAGTAAAACTACTAGTCATGGAATGGCCATAACAAACACCATGTTCGAACATAAGGATGCTCATAAGTGTACGTGGTACCAGAGCACCATAGGCCAAAGGTCAATGATCGATTTTGTGATCGTATCATCTGATCTGAGGCCGCATGTTTTGGACTCTCGGGTGAAGAGAGGGGCGGAGCTGTCAACTGATCACCATCTGGTAGTGAGTTGGATCAAGGGGTGGGGGAATACTCTGGATAGACCTGGTAAGCCCAAACGGGTAGTGCGGGTGAACTGGGAACGTCTGGAGGAAGCAGATGTCCGGGAAATCTTCAACTCACACCTCCGGCTAAGCTTTTCGGATATCCATGTGGAGGTTGGGGCCATTGAACCTGAATGGGCGATGTTCAAAACCTCTATTGCTGAAGCTGCGGTGAGGAGCTGTTGTCACGGTTCAGGACAGTGGAGGACCCAAATGCAAAATGGAAAAAACACAAACCAACCAGAGGTAGACACAGGGTAGACACAAGGAAGCACAGCAGAGAACAGGCCGGTAACAGGCACATATGAAAGATTATCCGACAAGGCAAACTGGGATAGACAGGGATATATACACAGACACCAACCGAGGGAACAAGACACAGCTGGAAGAGAAAGGCAAAGACACAAGGCCAGGGTAAATGAACACAGGAGGAACACATTAACAACCAGAAAAGGAGGGACTAGATTGTGACAGAACTCCCCTCTCAAGGGACGGATCCCAGACGTCCCAAAAGTAAAAAATAAAATAAAAACCCAGCAGGGTGGGTGGAGGGATTTATGGTGCAAACGAGGCCAGGGAACAAAACTGGAAGGGGATGTCGGGGCAGGAAGCCGGGGGAGGCCAGCGAGACAGCGCTGGAGGCCGACGCAGCGGGCAGGACTGCACAGGAGGCGGACGGGGCGGCCGGAGCAGCTCTGGAGGCAGACGAGGTCGCTCTGGAGGACTGGGAACAACGGAACTGGGGTCTCGAGAGGCGAGGAGAACGCAGGGGTCTCAAGAAGCGAAGGGAGCACTGGGACTGGGGTCTCGAGAAGCGAAGGGAGCACTGGGACTGGGTTTTCGAGAGACGAGGGGAGCACAGGGCTCTCGAGAGGCAAGGGGAGCGCAGGGACTGGGGTCTCGAGAGGCGAAGGGAGCACTGGGACTGGCGTCTCTAGAAGCAAAGGGAGCACTGGTACTGGGGTCTCAAGTGGCGAGGGGAGCACATGTACATGGGTCTCAAGAGGCGAAGGGAGAACTGGGGCCTCGAGAGACAGCAAAGGAGACAGCTGGGGTCTCGATAGGCAGCAGGGGGACAGCTGGGGTCTCAGCGGGGACTGAGGTCTGCAGAGGTCCGGCAGCAACGGGAAGAACTCAGAGAGAACTGAGAGTCCGTGCACAAATATTTAATACTGTGTGTGTGTGTGTGTAGTCTGTTAATGTGGGTTCAGCAAGAGTTGACTCAAAAGCTGTACGTTGGTCTGTGGTTGGTCTTCATCTCCTCCTGCCTGCTGCCATTCAAACTGCTGGGATTCATTATAGATATGGCAAACAAAAAAAAAATATATATATATATTTGTTTTTAAATATATATATATAAATGTTTTCATACATAATTAAAAAAAAAAAAAAAAAAAAAAATATATATATATATATATATATATATATATATATATACTGTATACATAGAATATATATCTCAGCAGGAAACCGGTGGATTGCCTACTCCGGGTAGGGAATGAGCCCTTACCCCAAGTGAAGGAGTTCAAGTACCTGAAGGTCTTGTTCGCGAGTGAGGGGACGATGGAGCGAGAGATTGGTTGGAGAATCGGAGCAGCGGGGGCGGTACTGCAGTCGCTTTACCGCACTGTTGTGACGAAAAGAGAGCTGAGCCAGAAGGCAAAGCTCTCAATCTACCGGTCGATCTTCGTTCCTACCCTCACCTATGGTCATGAAGGCGGTGACCGAAAGAACGAGATCACGGGTACAAGCGGCCAAAATGGGTTTTCTCAGACGGGTGGCTGGCGTCTCCCTTAGAGATAGGGTGAGAAGCTCAGCCATCCGTGAGAGACTCGGAGTAGAGCCGCTGCTCCTTTACGTTGAAAGGAGCCAGTTGAGGTGGTTCGGGCATCTAGTAAGGAGCCACCTGGGCGCCTCCCTAGGGAGGTGTTCCAGGCACGTCCAGCTGGGAGGAGACCCCGGGGAAGGCCCAGGACTCGGTGGAGAGATTATATCTCCTCACTGGCCCGGGAACGCCTCGGGATCCCCCAATCGAGAGGCTGAAGCTACCGTGGTGTAAACTCGCCAATGTCACCACAGATGGATCGCTGAACTTAACAGGAAAACACATCGGGCTGCTGAAAAGAATCCAGGATAAGGTGAAAGAGGAAAACCCTGAGCTGGATGTCATTTTCCTGCACTGCATAAGCCCTGTGTAAATCTGTATTGCACCTTGATCATGTTGTGAAGCCAGTCGTAAAACTTGTTAACTTTATACGAGCAAAGGGATTGTCAATTTATTAAGTTCCTTGAAGAAACTGATGCTGATCACCAGGACTTGCTTTACCACTCTCATGATCGCTGGTTAAGTTTGGGAAAAGTATGTCAACGAGTGTGGACAAGTTACTTCAGCTGGTTTCATGTCCCCTGTCACAAGACTCTGAAACAGCGCCACAAGAGTTGTAATTGGAACTGATCGATCTTCAATGTGACTTTGTCTTAAAGGAGAAGTTCAACTCTCTTAAACTGGATGAGTTTCATGCTTCACTAACAGAAGCCAGGTTTCCAAACATTAGGAGGATGGCACAGAGGATGCTGGTGTTGTTCGGTTCTACCTACGTGTGTGAGCAGACGTTCAGCGTGATGAACAGATCACACCCAGATCCCAGTTTTGTTTTGAGTCTACTGACTGGAGCGTCCTGCAAGAGCCACATGATGAGGACATTGAGGGAGTGTCGCACTGTATCACTGACTACCTGAACTTCTGTATGGATGTTGTGGTTCCCATAAAAACTGTACGCTGCTTCCCTAACAACAAACCCTGGATCACCAGCAATGTCAAGGACATCCTTGACAACAGAAGGGGATTCTGTGAGAGCAAACCAGCTCAACCTGTTCTATAACAGGTTGAGCTGGTTTGCTGATAGCCCAGCTGTTGCAGCCAGGAGCTGTCCACCCAGCACCTCCCTACACACCCCCGCCCCTGCCCTGACCTCCCCCAACACCGACACCCAGGCTGCCTCCAGGGACTTTGCAACCACCCTCCCCCCATCATCACCATGGATAATGTAACACCGCTCCCCTCCACCATCACCAAAGATCAGGTGAGCAGATAGCTGAAGAGACTGCGTCCCAGTAAAGCAGCTGGCCCGGACGGAGTGTGTCCAAGGATGCTAAAGGCCTGTTCTGCTGAACTCGGGGAGCCCCTTCAGTGTATGTTCAACCTGAGCTTGCGGCTGGGGATGGTCCCAGTTCTCTGGAAGACTTCATGTCTCATCCCTGTCCCCAAAAAGAAACACCCTAGGGAACCAGATGACTTCCGGCCGGTTGCACTGACATCACACATGATGAAGACCATGGAGCGGCTGTTACTCCACCACCTCAGACCCCAGGTCCGCCATGCACAAGATCCTCTGCAGTTCGCATACCAGGCGAAGGTGGGCGTGGATGACTCCATCCTCTATCTGTTAAAAAGGGCTTACTCTCATCTGGACAAGGGGAGTGGCGCGGTGAGAATGATGTTCTTTGATTTCTCCAGCGCCTTTAATACCATCCGGCCCCTGCTCCTGAGAGATAAGCTAACAGAGATGAGGGTGGACTCACATCTGGTGAGATGGATCACGGACTACCTCACAGAGAGACCACAGTATGTCAGGCTGAAAGGCTGCACGTCCGACACTGTGGTCAGCAGCACTGGAGCGCCATAGGGGACAGTACTCTCCCCTTTCTTGTTCACCATCTACACCTCTGACTTCCAGCACAACTCTGAGTTCTGCCACATGCAGAAATACTCAGATGACACTGTGATCGTTGGCTGTGTCAGGAATGGACAAGAGGGGGAGTACAGGAGCCTGGTGGAGGACTACCTACCTACCTACCTACCTACCTACATACCTACCAACCAACCAACCAACCAACTGATGAACACCTCAGATCTGTCCTGAGAATTGCCACAACCAAACTGACACCAAACTTTGATGTCAACAGCACTGTTCCCCCTGAAATTAAATGTAAGCTTTATTTTATTTTTAGGTAATGGCTTTTACTTGTAATGTATAATAGTTCACACAAACACTCTCCATCTATTTACTACTAGCCCGGCCCGTCTGTCAAATTTTAAAACTCATTGTGGCCCTGCCCACCACTGGGATAGATGAGTCTAGTCCACCCTCCAACACAGTAGGTGGCGGTCATTCATCTTAACGCTGGTTACCACCCGCCGTAAAACCAACGAAGAAGAAGCCATGCAGCGGAAGTAAACAGTACAGGCACTACTAGCGTTAGCTCAGCTCTGTGGATGAATGAAACTAGCAGGGAGACGCTGTTGTAGTCGTTGCGTGGATGAATATTTGACTTCTAGTTCAGCAACAATGTCTTCAGTTGAGTGTTTGAGAGAGTTTGTCAACGAGCGACTAAATGCTGCTGCTGAAGAAATATTCGGAGTTTTCCAAGAAGCTGTCGTCGAGTACGAGGCAGAGATCCATCGTCTGCGCAGACTGCTGGATGTCGTTTGGAAACCGGAAATAAAGTTACACAGGACAGGTGAGTAACACGTAATAACACAAAACGGAGGAATTGTATGTATATTTAGCCCCATGTGTTTTAATAGATTACGTTACTGGTACTAATGTGCTCGCATGTCTGCAGTAGTATCCTATTCCTTTTGTTCTCTGTCCCTCCAGAGCTCCCACAGCAACATGTCTGTGAGGAGGAGGAGGTCCTCTCTGACCAGCAGCTCTGTGTTCAGGAGAGGAACTCCAGTCTGGACCAAGAGGACCCAGAGCCTCCACAGATTAAAGAGGAGCAGGAGGAACTCTGCACCAGTCAGGAGGGAGAGCAGCTTGTACTGAAGCAGGAGACTGATACCTTTATGTTGACTCCTCCTGATGAGGAAAGTGACCACCAGCTCCTCTCTCACAACTCTCATGTAGCTGAGAGCCAAGATCAGAACGGAGGCAAGCATGGAGACTCAGGCTCAACTAATGCAGAGCCAAGTCAACAGACTCTACATCATGAAAGCACAAGTCACACTAACAATGTAGACAACCCTCACCTGTCAGAGATGCACTGTGATACTCACACAGGTAAACAGCCTTTAAAATGTGACACATGTGGAAAAGACTTTCAGAAGAAATCTTCACTAGAGAGACATATAAGAATCCACACAGGTGAGAAGCCTTATTCATGTAACACGTGTGGGAAAAGATTTACTCAGAAATCAGCATTGGACTATCATATAAGAACCCACACAGGTGAGAAGCCTTATTCCTGCAACACGTGTGGGAAAAGATTCACTCAGAAATCAGCATTGACGTCTCATCATATAAGAATCCACACAGGTGAGAAACAATATTCAACTCAACTTCATTTATATTGCACCTTTCATACATACAGTACATTCATACATAGCGCCCAAAGTGCTTCACAGAGCAACACAGCACAGACAAGAACAACTAAATGTATGCAACAATAAATGTAATTTTGCATTCTGAAAATGACAACAATGAACAAATACTTGTTAAAATAAATTAAATTCACACGAATAAATAAGCACAAAAGATCAGATTAGTATGAAAAACACATTTTAAGACTTCAAAACTAAAGAAAAAATGACACAGCGCCTTAATGTTGCAAAACATGTAGAAAACATTTCTGATATGATCGTCACTTGACTGTCCATACGAGAAGCCTTTTACATGGAAAACATGTGGAAGAGATTTCATAATGTGGTTTGTTGGTTCACATGAGGTGTGTACAACTTTTATAAGTTTGATAGCAAACAGAGGAATTAGATTTATATATAATTCCATGTGTTTAAATATAAACTGGTATTCATTTGTTCCATTGTCTGCATTGTTTTACTTTGCCACCACAGTAGTATACTATTCCTTTTGTTCTCTGTCCCTCCAGAGCTCCCACAGCAACATGTCTGTGAGGAGGAGGAGGTCCTCTCTGACCAGCAGCTCTGTGTTCAGGAGAGGAACTCCAGTCTGGACCAAGAGGACCCAGAGCCTCCACAGATTAAAGAGGAGCAGGAGGAACTCTGCACCAGTCAGGAGGGAGAGCAGCTTGTACTGAAGCAGGAGACTGATACCTTTATGTTGACTCCTCCTGATGAGGAAAGTGACCACCAGCTCCTCTCTCACAACTCTCACGTAGCTGAGAGCCAAGATCAGAACGGAGGCAAGCATGGAGACTCAGGCTCAACTAATGCAGAGCCAAGTCAACAGACTCTACATCATGAAAGCATAAGTCACAGTAACAATGTAGACAACCCTCACCTGTCAGAGATGCACTGTGATACTCACACAGGTAAACAGCCTTTAAAATGTGACACATGTGGAAAAGACTTTCAGAATAAATCATTACTAGAGAGACATCTGAGAATCCACACAGGTGAGAAGCCTTTTGCATGCAACACGTGTGGGAGAGCTTTCTCAAGTAGTAGTTACTTGGTAACTCATATAAGAATCCACACAGGTGAGAAGCCGTTTGCATGCAACACATGTGGGAAAAGATTCACTCAGAAAACATCATTGAACTATCATATAAGAACCCACACAGGTGAGAAGCCATATTCTTGCAACACGTGTGGGAAAAAATTTATTCAGAGATCATCATTGAACTATCATTTAAGAATGCATATTCTTGGAAGACTTACAAAAAATCATTCCAGCGTAATGATACCTTGAAAGTCCACATGAGAACGCACAGGGGGGAAAGCTGCATCAGTGCAGCACAGAGGGTCCAGAGATCAAAGAGTTACAGGAGGAACTAAAAGGAGTTTGACACTCCTGACTTCAGGGTTACACTCTTAATAAGTGTTGGATCACACACTATGTCTACACACTACCTCAGCAATGAGCTCACTGAGGTTATTTCTTCGTTAGAGGAAGATTGTCCGTCTGTTTTGTGTTATTGGATTGCAATGGGATAGTGCTTGATCACCTGAACGTACAGGTGTAATGCAGCCGTGATGGAGGACATGGCTGGTGGGATGCTGGGCTTCAGAAGCTCGTGTGTAATGCATACTGGTACATGCAGGCGGTCCCTGCACGGCTCCGCCAGCAGGAGAACTCAGCTTTAGGATTCAGGGGGATCTATTGGCAGAAATGGAATATAGTATTCATAACTATGTTTTCTTTTGTGTACAATCACCTGAAACTAAGAATTGTTGTGTTTTCATTAGATTAGAATGAGCCCTTCATCTCTACATGAGGAGCGTGTCCTCTTCCACTGAGACCCCCATGTTGCCTCTGTAGCCGATGTATGAATGATAACATGTTTTATATTTCACAAACATCCATTTGTTCATATTTTGTTAGAATAATACTCCTTTTTGTATATTTATTTCGAGGAGTCTTATTTTGTTAAACATGCTTTTATTTTGATACTCCTGAAACCGGCACTTTCTGCGGGTTCGCGCCACTTTCGGGAGACTGTTGGAGGTTCCGCTGAAGAGAGGGGGGCATGTCCAAACACCCTGACAGTGACGTTACTGTATGATGGTGACTAACGTGTTTCATTGTTATATTATATTTTATTCATTTTATTTTATTCACCAAACATGTGGAGGACTCAAACATACCTGCAGAGTTCTGTGCTTACCTTATTTCACAGTAGTTGTAAACAAGCCCGTGTAGTTTTTCCTTCTCTTTTAATGAGTTTGGTGTTTCCTTTTGTTAAAACAGGTAAAAATATCAACACAATCTCAACAGTTTCCTTTGTTTTCATTCTGTACGTTCATAAATGCAACAGATATAGTATAACTATATATAAAACCTATAAGCTGTGTTATCAAAGGTCTGAGTGGACGCTGATGGAAGGAAGCAACATTTTAAAGTGACTCCTGAAGACAAACATATTAGAACATCAGTTAAGGACATTACATGTTGCTCATAATGCAGTAAGACCCATTTCAGAGTCATATATACAATATCGCTAGGAAGACGCAACTATCAGTGCTCCGCCAATTTCTGTCTTAAATCCTAATTTTACCCACGTTTTATGTCAACCCATCGTTTCTATTCGGAAAAGACGGTTAAATGCCGGCTGCAGCAGGGAAATCAGCTAAAGGGCGACCAAAAGCACTTCTTAGCTAAAACAGTCTAAGCTAAAACAGCATCCAAGCTACACGTGGAAGCTAAAGAAAGTTATGCTAGCGCTAGCATTGCGTCAGCCATGACCTCTGTTGAGACGGGCGAGGCCGGGCGGTGGGAAGCAGGCTCGGAGGAAATCCTGATCGCCAGAGGCTCTCTAAAGTCGGACTTTCCCACAAGACTTGATGGCATGCTAACAGCAATAGAGGGGATGAGAAAGGAGATACGGGGATGCTCAGAACGAATGTTAGAGGTTGAAGTAAGAATCTCATCTACCGAGGACGACGTGAGCTCCCTGCAAGATAAAGAGAACACGCGTGAAGCTACAGGATAAAGTTGAAGACTTGGAGGCAAGATCCAGGTTATCTAATTTGAGAGTGGTGGACTTGCCAGAAGATGCTGAAAGAGGGGATGCTTGTGCTTTCCTCGAAAAATGGATCCCAGACGTGTTGGATTTGGCACCGCTGAATTCAAAGTGTATTCTGGAGAGAGCTCACAGAACCGGCCAGAGGACGGATGTAAATGCCCCACCAAGAACTTTGATCATGAAGTTCCTAAACTACAGGGACAGGATGGTGGTAACGAAGGCAGACAGGGCAGAACAACAGATCCTATTTAAAGACCAGCAGGTGAGATGTTATCCAGACTTGGCTGCAGGAGTGCACAAGCGGCAGAAGATGTTCGATCATGTCCGTCAGAAACTACGGAACCGGGGGTTCGGTATGGCATGCTATTGCCGGCTCAGCTCCTGGTGACCTACAAGGACAAGTGTTAAGAACCCGTCTGCTGTGGAGAACTTCATTGAGCGGCCTCAATTTGCCAAATAACCAATACAGGACCATCTCCCCCTTCTCTGGGCGGTCCAGGCAATGCTAGAGGTAGTGCATCTACCCACGTCAACTTATTGCCCATAGTTGCTTTGGCTATCTTGCGTTTCAACGTTTGATTAGCCCTCTCGACTATCCCCTGCGACGCTGGATGATAGACTGCTCCAAACTTGTGTGTAATACATTAATACGTTCTCCTGTCTGTGAAAGAGCTGCAAGTATCACAATCATTGATGTAGTTGCTGAGCATAGCTTTCATGAATGGATGCCACCATCGGAGCTCCACTCCTGCCAAGATCCTGTTTAGGCCTACATGGGTAGGACCATATGCTTGCTTTATGAGTAAAACACACAGTTTAGCGGGGGCAACCAGCCTACCATCATGTGATCGCCAAATACAATGCACCAATGTTACCCCTTTGGCACACCATTGGCTTTGCTCATAAGGTCCTGCCTTTTCTTGCATGACCTTAATATCCTGTGAGGTCAGACTGGGCAGTTCATCTTAGCCTAAAAGAGATATCATTTGTTTCACATAGCCTCCTGCCTGCTTGGCTGCCTTATCAGCTGCATTATTGCCCCTGGCAACCTCAGAGTCCAGGGCTTGATGACCTTTGCATTTAAACACAGCCACCTGTGCTGGAAGCTGTACAGCATTGAGCAGTTCTTGGAGGGCTTTTGAATGTTTAATCGGGACTTTGACCGATGTCAGGAACCCCCTCCGGATCCATTGTGGTCCATCAATGTGCACAGCGCTATGTGCATAAGCGGAGTCTGTGTAGATATTCACAATTCTGTTTTTGGAAATTTGGAGCGCTCTGGTTAACCCAATGACTTCAGCCAGTTGGGCTGAGGCGGGTTGGGGGATCATTGAGGCTTCTAGTACTGTTGTCTGTCCTTCTGACTGACTAATGACAGCAAAGGATGCCACATTACCACTCTCACCTTTATAGCAACAGCCGTCATTATACAGAGTTAAATCTGTGTTAGGCAGAGGTGAATTTCTCAAATCAATGCGCAATTTCAAGTCTGTTCGAGAGACAAGCTCACAATCATGAGGTTCCCCATCTTGGGACATACCTTGGGCCATGTCAGGCTGTTATGGATCTTGATTTTTCTGGCTGCTGAGAATGTGAACGCTTGGGAGTTCAGGAATGCTACAACGCCATGCCCTGTGTTCACTTTCAGTGGGTGGCACATCACCACGTGAGAAGTCTTGTCAATGGCTCTTGCCAACGAAGCTAGATGTCTGGCACATCCTGTTTGTCCCAACTCAATGTTATCTAATCTGGAGCTGTGGTACGACAGTGTATCTCTTTCACTGTGATTTGTCTGGTAGAGGACAGCATTCACAACCCCTGCAGTGTCTGATACATCGAGGAAAAATACTTTTATGTAGTCTGGTGTGGCCAAATGAGACGCTTGTCCCAAGGCCTGTTTGGTTTTGGTGAATGCCTGCTCTTCCTCCGGAGTCCATTCTAGTTCAGCAGTGAGATCTCTGTTTCCTGCAGTCGCAACTATGTCCCTCAGGGGCTGAGTGAGGTCCACATAGTCTAGGACATGGGTTCTGCTGTATCCTGTCAGACCCAGGAAAGCCAGCATGTTTTGGACGGTCAGTGGCTTGGGATGGACAAGAATTGCACTTCTCTGGGAGTTGGTTAGGGTTAGAGCGTTAGCAGAAATCAGTCGGCCGAGGAAGGTGACTGTCTGGCAATCTGTGTTTTTGATTTCTTCACCTTGTACCCTGCTGTTGCCAGGACTTCAAAACAAATCAAATCAAATGTATTTGTATAGCCCAATATCACAAATTATACATTTGTCTCAGTGTGCTTTACAGACTGTACAGGTTACGACACCCTCTGTCCTTAGTCCCTCGCATCGCACAAGGAAAAAGTTCCTAAAAGAAACCCCACAATTAAAGGGGGAAAAATGGAAGAAACCTCAGGGAGAGCAACTGAGGAGGGATCCCTCTCCGAGGACAGACAGACGTGCAATAGATGTCGTGTGTACAGAAACAACATAGTACAAATACAACATTTGACAGAAA
Source organism: Cottoperca gobio (assembly GCF_900634415.1). Lineage (NCBI taxonomy): Eukaryota > Metazoa > Chordata > Actinopteri > Perciformes > Bovichtidae > Cottoperca > Cottoperca gobio. The sequence continues at coordinate 25,870,270 of NC_041360.1, forward strand.
TGATGTTGTGTTGAAAAAGAGAAAGTTTGGATGAATCCAGGAAAATGTCAAAAAGGCTTCCCGGTGTCCAGCAGGACCAGGGCAGCAGGCGGAGCCACGATTCATGATCCTGACGTAAACTTTATCAGTGGCAACCTGCCACATGAGAGACAGAAACTCCGGGGATGATACCCCGGATGATGAGTTAGTAACATACATTTACATAAATGCATACAGATAGAGAGGGAGAAGAAGAGAGGGAGGGGAGGAGAGAGGAAGAGAAGGAAGAGAGCAGGGAGGTGTCCCCCGGCAGTCTAAGCCTATAGCAACATAACTATGGGCTGATCCAGGGCAAACCTGAGCCAGCCCTGACTATAAGCTTTATCAAAAAGGAAAGTCTTTAGCCTACTCTTAAATGTGGAGAGTGTGTCTGCCTCCCGAACACAAACTGGAAGCTGGTTCCACTGGAGAGGAGCTTGATAGCTGAAGGCTCTGTCTCCCATTGTACTCTTAGAGACTCTAGGAACCACAAGTAACCCTGCAGTCTGGGAGCGTAATGCTCTAGTTGGTTTATAAGGTACTATGAGATCTTTAAGATATGCTGGAGCCTGACCATTAATTGCTTTGTAAGTCAGGAGAAGGATTTTGAATTCTATTCTGTATTTTACCGGGAGCCAGTGCAGAGCAGCTAATACAGGAGTAATATGATCCCGTTTCCTTGTTCTTGTCAATACACGTGCCGCTGCATTTTGGATCAACTGAAGAGTCTTAAGCGACTTTTTGGAACAATCTGATAACAATGAGTTGCAGTAATCCAGCCTTGAAGTAACAAATGCATGGACTAGTTTTTCTGCATCATTTTGAGACAGGATGTGTCTTATGTTTGCAATGTTACGTAGATGAAAGAAGGCAGTCCTTGAGATTTGTTTTATGTGGGAGTTAAAAGACAGATCTTGATCAAAGATGACGTCAAGATTCCTTACAGTGGTGCTGGAGGCCAAATTAATGCCATACAGAGCTTCTGTCATTAGAAAATGCGTTTCGGAGGCGTTTAGGGCCAAGTATAATAACTTCAGTTTTGTTTGTGTTTAACATCAAAAAGTTGATTGACATCCAAGTTTTTATGTCCTTAAGGCATGCTTGAAGTTTAGCCATTGGTTTCATCTGGTTTAATTGATAGATATAATTGGGTATCATCCGCATAACAATGAAAGTTTATAGTGGTTCCTTATAATATTGCCCAAAGGAAGCATATATAAGGTGAATAGAATCGGTCCAAGTACAGAACCCTGCGGAGCTCCAAGACTGACTTTGGCTGTCATGGAGGATTTATCGTTAACAAGTACAAACTGAGATCGCTCAGATAAATAGGACTTGAACCAGCTTAGTGCGGTTCCTTTTATGCCAACACAATGTTCCAGTCTCTGTAGTAGAATGTCCTGATCAACAGTGTGGAAAGCAGCACTGAGGTCTAACAAGACAAGAACAGAGACAAGTCCTTTGTCTGATGCCAATAGAAGGTCATTGGTAACTTTCACCAGTGCCGTCTCTGTGCTATGATGAACTCTAAATCCAGATTGAAAAACCTCAAATAAACTATTATTATGTAAAAAGTCACACAACTGTTTTGCGACTGCTTTCTCAAGGATCTTAGCGAGAAAGGGAAGGTTAGATATCGGCCTATAGTTGGTTAAAACCTCTGGATCAAGACTAGGCTTTTTAAGAAGTGGTTTTATTACAGCTACTTTAAAGGATTTTGGTACGTAGCCAGATAATGGAGACAGGTTGATCATATTTAATAACGAGGTGTTAATTAAGGGTAAAACTTCTTTAAACAGTTTAGTTGGAATCGGGTCTAAAAGACAGGTTGATGCTTAGACGATGAGATTGTTGAAGTTCGTTGGTTAAGGTTGATTGGAGTAAAACAGTCGAGATATATTTCAGGAGTTACAGATGTTTTTAAAATTCCGGAGGTTGAAGTTAAGTCATTACCAATTGAGGTCAGGAGGAGATTAATTTTGTCTCTAATAATTATAATTTCATGGTTAAAGAAGCTCATGAAGTCGTCACTACTGAGAGATATAGGAACAGAAGGCTCTGTAGAGCTGTGGCTCTCTGTCAGCCTCAGTGCTGAACAGAAACCTGGGGTTGTTCTTATGTTCTTCTGTTAAGGAAGAGTAATAAGCTGCTCTGCATTACGGAGAGCCTTCTTATACGTTTTAAGATGATCTAACCAGACTAAACGAGATTCTTCCAATTTAGTGGAACGCCATTTACTTTCAAGATTTCTCGACTTTTGTTTTAGTTTGAGGATTTGTAAATTAAGCCATGGAGCTTTCTCTGTTTTATGACCTTCTTCTTTAGAGGACAGAGTCGAGTGTTATTCGCAGTGAGGCTGCAGCGCTATCAACAAGATGATTAATTTGGGAGGGACTAAAGTTAGCATTGGAGTCCTCTGTTATATTGATATTGAGTCCTGGTATTGAATTAAGTGCTGATGGAATCACTTCCTTAAATTTAGTCACAGCACTTTCAGATAAACATCGAGCGTAGGATATTTTGCCTACTGGCTTGTAGTCCAGTAACAGGACTTCAGAAGTTATTAAAATGTTCTGATAAAAGAGGATTATGTGGACACACTGATAAACTTTCAGTTTCAACACCATATCCCAGAACAAGGTCCAGAGTGTGGTTTAAACAGTGAGTTGGTTCATGTACATTCTGACTGAACCCAGTGAATCTAATATTGAGATAAATGCATTATTAAGGCTGTCACTATCAACATCCACATGAATATTAAAGTCACCTACAATAATTACTTTATCTGTTTTAAGGACTAAACTTGATAAAGATTCTGAGAGTTCAGATAGAACTTCAGAATACGGACCAGGAGGGCGGTACACAGGAACAAATAAAAGTGGCTTTATTATTTTCCATGTTGGGTTTGAGAGCGTAAGAACAAGGCTTTCAAAAGAGTTATAGTTTAGTTTAGGTTTAGGATTGATCAAGAGGTTTGAGTCAAATATGGCCGCAACTCCACCTCCTCGGCCAGTACCTCGAGGAACGTGAGTATTAATATGACCAGGTGGAGCGGATTCATTTAGACATATTCTTCATGTCTCAGGTTTCAGCGAGACAAAATAAATCAATCTTATTATCTGATATTAAATCATTTACCAATCCCGCGTTCGTTGATAAAGATCTGATGTTTAAGAGCCCACATTTAATTTTTCCACATTCAGTTTCAGCTTTGATGCATTTGTCCCGCTGATCAAGAGACTTTAAAGACTTTATTTATCTGAAGGAGAATCTTCTGAACACAGAAAGGAAACTTCATCACAAACATTCAACACATCTGGAGATACATGAGGAGGAAGAACTGTAATCTGAGAAGCAACTAAAGCTGTCACACAAATGTAGTGAAGGAAAAGTATAAGTAGCATAAAGTGGAAAAATACTTTAGTTTTTTCTATTGTTTTAAGTTTAGTTTCAGGTTCAGTGGAGATTTCTGCTGTCGCTTAATGTGTTGAATTAAGATGTAAATGAACAGCAGCTTTAACGTGTGTGAAATGTTAGAACTGATAGAACTCATTTATTTTTTACTATTATGTTTTGTTTTCTTTATTATTATTATTATTATTATTATTATTATTATTATTATTATGTGTTTATGTTATTGAACTCACTTATCAACAATATTTGTAATCACTTATTCTTTTCACATTTATTTCAGTTTTAGTATTTTAAATATTATTATTATTCATATTTATTGATGTAGTTATTAAACTTACTTATCAACATTATTATTATCATTTATTTATTTCTTCTCGCATATTCCTCTGGTCACACAGTTATTCATATATAAATATATAACACACAGTTATAACGTCTTGTGTTAGTTTCTGTATATGTTGTTACATCATGTCTAATGTGTCACCTGTTTGTAGGTCTATGCCACACCGACAACAAAACAGTTTACAGCTGCACAACATTTCACGGTAACGCATGCAATAGTTTAATAATAAAAGTTATTTTACTAATAAACGTTGTTGAAATATTCTGGAGCAAAGTGGTGGACTTTGACAGAATCTGACGCTCAGCATGGAAACATGTCAGTTCTGAGTTTATTGAAATCAGGTTATTATTGGATGGTTTGTTTCTCTCTCTTAGTCTCTGCAGTGCTGCCGGCTGTCATGTCCAGGTAGAGCCCGGCTCCACGACGCCCACCATGCGGAAGCATCTGGAAAGGATCCGGTTCCGGGGCCAGAGACGGGACGAGTTCCTGGATCTGGCCGATTCGCCCAACACGTCCGACACAGAATGCGTAATATGCGTAAATATTATCCTCATACATCTGAAGTGCTGTTGCACCAAATGGATCAAATTCTGATTTAAAAAAAAAAATGTTTGTGACAGTAAACTGGGAATTCTATCGTAAAGATGGTCTAAGCGAAAATAGTATAAATTCTCAGTGAAAACTACAAATATCTACGGCAACTTTAATGGAAATCTGACCGGTAGTTGTGATATTTGTTGAATTCAATTCATCCAAACGTTTCTCAGTTTTTGGATTCTTCATTTACCACAGAGGCTTGTGAGAAAGACAAAGTTTTCTTCAAGAATTTAAGGAAACACTGAGAGATTAAATTACATATTAAAGGTAATTTTGGGGGAAAGTATTTATTTAACACACAGGTAAGTCATTTTAAAATACATCTGATTTTATTGATCATAAATGAATAAAATAAACTATTAGTTAAAATAATCTCCACACACATGAACATAATATATTTATATTATGTATCTATCTTATATATATATATATATATATATATATAATCATCATTAATTATGACACGTGAAGTATTTACAAAAAGCTGTAAAAGTTCAATTTTACGTCTAAATTCAGATTAATAGTTACTTTAAAAAAAAATCTTTCCAATAAGTGTGTTCAGTCCTGGTTCTGTGTCACTGCTGCTCTGTAATGGACTGATAAGGTGCGTTACGAGACTGCTGATAAATCATCATTAGATTTTATTATGGGCGGTTCCCGCTATGTGCTCCTTTTCTCTCGTGGCGCCTTTCACAGATCGGTCAGCACTTCGTCACCCTCCGAGTCCTCATCTGGATCCTCCATCTTCACCCCAAGTCCGCTGTCCAGATCTGCGTCATTGAAGATGACCTTCAGGGTTTTCCTCCGCGTGTTGTCATCTTCATCCTCCTCTCTGCCGCTGGACGACTGCTCCTCGTCTTCCTCCTCGCTGTCCTCCTCTCTGCTGTCTGGGATGATGACCACCTCCTCCTTGGCGTTGGGGTCGATGTCCTCCTTAAACCAGACCGACTTGTACCCCTCGTCCATGCGCCTCTCCTTGGTCAGGATGGGTTTCACCTCCTTCTCGTTGTCGTTGTCTGAGCCCGCCTGACTGTTGTCGTCACGTGGGAGGATGTGCAGTGGTGCCGAAGACTTCACGATGGCCTCATTAAGCCGAAAGTCCCCTGCCATGATGCTTCCCCCCACTGGACCGCCGGAGCCAGTGCTGCCTCCATCTTCATCGTCCTGGAAGGCCTCATTGGTGTACTGGATGCCTTCCTTCTGACCACCTTGACCCAGCTGTGGTGGGACGACACATTTAAATTAAGATTACCAGTTTAAAGTCCTGCTGGTGACCACAAGAAGCTGCAGCAGTCATTAAACCCCCAAGTATGGTAAACAATAGAGCCACAGTAATGTGTCTTGCATGAACCTTAGTTCATTGGCCTTTTTTGGAAGGTACTCATTGATGTATTAAAGGGATAGTTCGGCAAAGTCTCTTCAAAGTCAACAAACTCCTTTGACAAAAACTGTAATTTTACCTCGCAGAACACGGAAGTTTCTAATCTACCGCTGACTCCATCGTTAGTTTGTTTGTGTCGTGTGACTTTGGTGAATCCAAACTTTAAAACACCAAAGTCACACAATAACACACCAAACTAAGAGATTATGACTGCGGTAAAGTTACTGTTTTTGTCAATGGAGTTTGGTTGCTTTGGCGAGAGCATAGATAACGTCTGCCAGCAAAGTAAAGCGGTGAAAATATTGGACGAGTCTGGATGGTTAGAAAATGTTTCCCTGTACTTGCCCGAACTCTTAGCATTTTAATGACTACTTTGAACTTACAGCGCTTTGGAACATGCTGGCTTCGTAGATCTTCCTCCAGTCGGCTTTCCCCCTCCGAATGCGTACGGCGAGCACCACGATGACCACCAGACAGATGAAGAGCAGGGCGCCCAGAGTTACACCGAGTGCTGCCATGTCCACCGGGCCGTAGCCACCTGACGGTACGATCACTGCAACAAAGGTCACCAAATACAGGTGTCACCAAAAACAGCTGACTCGGAATCCTACCTAGCAGTCAATCGTAAATGTGAGAGTGAGAGAGTGTGTGTGTGTGTGTGTGTGTGTGTGTGTGTGTGTGTGTGTGTGTGTGTGTGTGTGTGTGTGTGTGTGTGTGTGTGTGTGTGTGTGTGCAGGTGATGAGAAACAGGTGGTGCCCTGTGATTGGTTCATTGCATTTTGTATACAGTAAACATTTTATGGTATTTTCTTTGATATACTATCTTATGAAATTGTGTATGACATAACAAACTTTAATTTGTTTTATGACTTTTTGGAATACTATATAATAATTTTCTATGACATACCATACTATGAGGTTGTTATGACACTTTTTGTAGCATTTTTTTATGGCATAATATGACTTTATTAGTGAGTAATTAGTAATATTACACATTTTATGGCATACTATGACTTCATGACATTTTATAAATGTTTTAGGGCATACTTTACGATGACATATTTATATTTGTTGTCACCTACAGTACTATGACTTTTCAAAGGAGACCCCGGACCCATGAGTGTCAAAGCAAAGCTAAAATCTAGCAACAAATCCTTCTCATTGTGCCTTTGAATCTGGCGTCACTGCACCACAAAGCAGAGCTCTGCGGTTGGTCACTTTGGATATCAACAACGAGACATTTTTCTGCGTCAAAGTCGGCAGCTCTTGAACACATTGTGAACTCTACCAGTGCAGGAACTAAGAAGTTGCCTCCATCTTCTGGTTTCATTGCCACCTACTACGAATATTTGATATTGACTGAAGCTACGGAGAGAAACGTGTGACCACCTGTGGGAGGGTGAGCTGTGCTGCCTGTGGAGACGCTTCCTTCACTGGTCAAACTGGGATCAGTGGTGGAAACGATGCTTTCATTGGTTGTACCGGGGAAGGTAGTGGAGAGGCTGCTGTCAGTGGACGTAGTGGGGTTTGGGGTGGATGCGATATCTTCGGTGGTCTTGCTGTTGGTGGTGGATTCCCCTATGGACGTCGAGGCCATACTGTCTGTCGTGCTCTCAGGTAAACTGGTGGTGGTGAGACCTGAGAGGAGAGCACACTTTGAAGCTTAATGGTGTCACCTCATGTTCCTGTTTCCTCCAAACATTATAGACTGGATGCAAAGTGAATTTCACTTTGACGTATTTGCACAAACCCGCCTGCTGGTTTTTATTTTGTTTGTTCAGAAGAAATGACTCAGGAGGACGTGCACCTCCTCCTGTGTCCCTTTGGGCTGATCTTAAAACTGAGGATCTGATTCAGCTTTTGCTTCTCTAGTAGCTAAACGTTATCCTGTTGAAGTGGAAGCAAGAATCACCACCAGCTCATATTCAGTGGATTAAAGATCTCATGCAGTTTGTCCACCGAGAAAAGATAAAATATACTCTACACTCAATGGACATGTTCTATAATTTATATTATATGTATCTGATGTAGACAGACTATATATAGCATTAGGGTGTAGATTCAGACAGCCTCTTGTTGGGCTGCACAAGCTCCATTCAAACACCAATCTCTAAATAAAAACTAACCAGAAACTTCAGATGTTCCCTTTAGTTTGTCTGATTCCTTGTCCTGTCTGTAAATGTTGATGAAGTGGAATCATAAAGCTTCATAATGCACAAATGTTTGCAAAGATGTTCAACAGATGCGTCTCCACGTCCACTTGCACCACCCGGAGCCTGGAAGTGGCTTCGGGCCGCGTACGTTAGCTACTCAACACGACCCTGGCGCCTCCGAAATTCACGTTGTGTACAGTCTGAACGCACTCTGCAAAGAGCTTTCTGTTGCGGTTTCAACAAACTCGGCTGTTACGTTAAACTGACGACAGCAAGCGAGACAACTGAGTGAACTGATATCAAACAGACCAACCACAGGACCCAGTGGACACGTGACACAGTCAAACACATAAATGCACCTGACCCAACTGAGGGAAGAATGAGCCTCTTTTTGATACAAGTACTAAATGTAAACCCTCTGGTTGAATGCACTGTTTTTGTTCTGTCATGTTTGGCCAATTGTGGACCTGAAATGGACTAAAACTAAAATGAAAGGATGTTTAGATCTCGAGCTAATCGCACATGAGCATGCTACAAGCTACAAGCTACAAGCTCTTCATTCTGGCGCTCATGCATTTTGTTCGACGCTCATGTAGCACGTTGGAGGATGACGCTGCATTGAGCCGTATGAGAAGTTTTTCTGACCTGATGTTACCTCCACTGAGAGCTGAGCTGTAACTGATTCTTCAGTAGACGAGTCCATTGCCACCACCTGGAGGTACGAAGTTTAAGTCGAGTGCTTAATAAAAAAAGAACCTATCAATCAGTCACAATACGTTTTGCTGCATTTGTAAACTCACTTGCAGAGATAATGTGGCCTCTGGGAGATCCTTTGTCATGAATAAATAGCCACTAATGATGGAGAAATCGCTGCTCCCATGAACGTAGTAAGTGATGTGGGGGTTTATACCCTGTTGTGACAGAAGTTAAAAGGTTAGTGTTGCACATCTTCAGTCAGCAAACACTCAAAGCTGATGACATGAATATTCAGTTAATGTTGTTGAATGCAAAGTAGTCGGGTACCTACCTTTGCTGCCGTTATAAAATACACAATATTAAGCATTTTTAAACCTTAAATGTATTCAGAGCCGAGACACTTCATCAATCTGAATTTTCCTCTGATAAAAACTGGATCTCTGAAGTCCAAATCCAAATTTGTCCCTTTAAGATCAAATCTATCTTTCAAGGGAGACCAAATAAATAATTGAATAGCAACACTAGAAGTGTCTGAATCAGTGTTTTTACCCCGGTGGCAGTGTAGTCATCATCCGTGGCGAGGATCCGCAGCGGCTCGTCCTTGTTCTTCGGGTCCATCGCCATGAGGCCCACTGCGGCGATGACGCCTTCGTACTGAGGCCTCTGAAACTTTGGCGGGTGGAGACTCTTCACCTGAACACTGATTGTGACGGAGGTGGTGGAAAACTGATAAATGTTCATCTTCTGAGCAGCCTGGGAGAGAAAAACAGCAGCGTTTGAGAAATACTTGAGTCCAACTCCACCGAACTAAGACATGTCGGACGCTCACTTCCATTCTGTTAGTTTGATCTCTTTACATTATGATCTTGTTGTTATAAGTATGTGATTCTGGTGGCAAATACTAAATACATTTTATTTAAAGTGACATTTAGTTGCGTTCTTTATGCAGTGAAAAATAAAGTCAAAGTGTTTTTTTTATTTCTTATTTGTTATTGATTTATTTTTTATATGTTATGTTATGTTATGTTATATTACATTCATAATTAAAAACATTTACTTATTTAAATGCACCATCCCTTACTTGCAGTACACATATTCAGCAGCCTCTCAACTTTTAATACTTAATATGTTAAGAAACTTACTTTTATGGAAAACATATCCAGATATTATCTGAGTTGCCTGTTTATTTAAATGGTTTTTAATTTCTTGTTTATTATTTTTAATTTTCCCTTCATCTATTATATCATTAATATTAGTATTTGAATTCATTTTTCTCTGTGAAGCACTTTGTACTTTTGTTTTGATGAGTGCTCTATAAATACATTTTATTATTATAATTATAATTTACCAGAACTGTGAGACTGATGGTCCCCAACAGGTCGACGGGCTTCAGCATGGTGATGTTCCCCGTGTTCGGGTTGATCCCGAACAGGCCGCCACCGTCTCCTAAAACACAGACAGACTGAGCTGCTTCTCGCTGCCAATCATCAACATCACTGTTGTTTATCACAATCCGGGCTGCTTACCGCTCAGGAACGAGTACGTCGTCTCCTCATTTATCCCTGAATCTCCGTCGATGGCGTACAGCGGTCCTGGTTTCAGCGGTAGCACTCCGGGCTGCAGAGAATAAAGTGTGTGAAAGTGTCCATTAGCATAAACACAGTGGAAAACAGAATTTAGATCAGGTGGAAATGAAGTATAATAAAATAATCTTTGATGTTATTGTTGCATTTCCCATATAGTCTCCTCAAATACAATTTGCTTCACATAAAGCCCAAAAAAGTCAACTGAAAAGTTGCACCTCTTGTTCGTTTAAGACGACCTTGCTGGTGTAGCCGGCGCTCTGGCAGATCACAGCCCCCCCGATCTCCTGTTTGCTGCAGGGCTGGAACCACGGCGGCCTGTTGTCGACGTCCAAGATGGTGATCATGATGGTGGTGGTGGCAGTGAACGAAACCCTGCTGTGGGCCGGTGCCAACGCTGTGTCCTTGAAAAAGAAAAGAAAGGACAATATGATTATTTCAGTACAACGTAGCTGCAGTGTGACAGTCAGCAGAGGGAACTGGACTGAAAGTACTTTCACAAGGGTCAGCTGTTCAGAGACTTCAGATTAGGATTCAAATATTTTAGACAGATTTAAAGGCCCTGCACACACACACTGGTGTTTTTAAATACCCTGTTGTTAGTTTTGTGTCAGGAATTAACATACCCTGCTTTACTCCGCAAACATTTTCCACTAACTTGCCTTTATCAAGTTAAGTTAGAAAACGCTCCATTACTCCAGCTGAAGGTAATAAATGAGCGTGCTAATAAGAAGATGTCATGCCTTGCTGAAAAAAGATTTGTTCATGGTTGACTGTGCGGGCAGCCATGTGGACTGTGAACTGCTTTCATAAATGCATCTTTATCCAAAGTGCTTTATAATTTGCCACTAATTCACACGTCGATGGCGGCAAGCAAGCATTCAAGGCCTGACCATCAGGAGTAGTTCAGGAGGGTTCAGCGTGTTGCTCAAGAACACTTTGACGTGTGGACAGGAGGAGCACGACACGCTCAACCTGCTGAGCCACAGCCGCCCAATGAGAACCTGAAATAAGTATTTAATTTCATTGAGTCCGAAAAAGAAAATGAGTGTTTAGAACCAGCAGTGACAGCACTCACCTGAACGGTTAATATCAGTTGGACATTTTTGACTTTATCGTAGTCGAGACTCTCAACTATGATGAGATCCGGGTTGGTAGGTGACTTCAGGCCGAAGCCTCTCTGCAGAAATCAAACAGGACAATAAAAACTCTTTAGATCTGCGTCTTGAGCTAGCAGTTTCCCCCTGCGTCCAGTCTCTGTGCTAGGCTAGACTAAACACGCTAAAATCTCATCTGACACCGGAGAAGACAAAAAAGAGGATTTATCTAAATGTTGGACCCACTAAGAGATAAAAGAATAATAAACATGAGGTCTTACAGATTCAGGCGTCAGTGTGTAGTAGAGGTTGTCACCGTCTAAGTCTGTGGCAGCGAAGCGGCCGACGATGGTGTTTGCAGGAGACAACTGGGCCAAAAAAAGTCAGTGTGACGAAACATTAACATGAAAAACAGTTTGGAACATTTCAACAAATTATCAACCCTCAATTAACTAAAGAGCTGCTGCTACACATGTACTGACCGCAATGTTTTGTTCATATTGTGTACTGTGATTCAGATAAACTGGGATGTTAACACTGAGGGCAAAAAGGTATCCAATAAAACAACATTCCTGCGTATTTAAAGGTATTACCAGACACTTACCTCATTTACTTCGACCTGGTAGGAGTTCTGATCAAAGACTGGAACGTTATCGTTCACATTCTCCAGAGTTACAATTATGATGAGTTCCAACTGGAAACAAAGAGACACACGCCTTGTTTAAGCTACTCATCTTGCCATTGATTTTATATTCTTGTGTATTACTATTATTGTATGTTTACTACAACTTGTAAATAATATGTGACAAAAAATATCAAGAATGTGAAATTAATCAAAGACACAAAATTCTGACATCCATCTTTGAGCTGCATGTAGAACCTGAAGGTAACACATGATCTGATTTTCAGTCTGTTTGAGCTGCTTAGAAATGTGGAACATCAGAAACCCTAAAGCTGGAGAACCTCATTTAGCACCCTTTACAACCTCTTTAAACCCCAATAATCTCCCCAAGAACCCGTCAATCCTATTCAAAAACCTGTACAACCTTTTCAAGAATCTTTACAACTGTGTTAAGCCCCTGAAAACCTTTTTAAGCACCTTTTATAACCTGTGCAAGCACCAATAATCTCCCTAAGAACCCATAAAACCTCTTCAAGCCCCTAGAGAACCTCCAGAAGCCCCTTAAAAGTCTTTCAAGAACCCATACAATCTCTTTAACTACCTCTACAATTTTTTCAAGAACCCATACAACCTCCTCAAGCATCTGTAGAACCTCTTCAAGACCCTAAATTCAGTAATTGTAACTATTTGAAATGAACACAGTATAATGCATCTCAGTTGAACTTGTTAGTGTATAAAGAACATTTTACCTTGTCGTTTGTAACTGCTTTTGTGCAGGTGATCCTGATTACATGAGAACTTTCAGTCTGCAAACAAAACAAACTTTATGTAAAAATCCTTTTTGAGCCATTGGTTTCTATCAGGAGGACATTAGTCCTGATCTACAGTACCTCATAGTCCAACACCTTTTCAGCTATCAGCTTGTTTCCGTTGAGGCTGAAGGGGTTGGTGGGGTTTGCAGGGGGATCTCGGAACTTAAGGGTCACCTCTGGTTGGACAGTGATCACCAGCACGACATCACCCACTGTATTGTTTTCTCTAAATGGCCAAGGTGAAACAGCAGAACAGACTGTTGGGAGAGAAGAAGAAATGGGTTAGAAAGTGGAGTTTCAACTCTGTGTGTCCAGTAAAGATAGGCGTGCTCGCTCGAAAACATGAAACACTTTAAAGTAAATTAGGCTGCTCCCTGAGATGTTGGCCTGCTCTGCCAGATCTGAACGTGTTTGATCAGGTTGCAAATCTTTTATTAGCAGGTGAGGTTGATTCGGAAACGATAAAGCATAATAAGATGATTGCATGTAGCTGAGTCACAACTGCTGCTGAGCCTCGCTGATGTGGGGCAGGTTTATAAAGCTGAAAAAAACAAAAACATCCTCGCATTTTTAAAAACTTGTTTTTTTGTGCTGCATATACTGAAAAATTAATGTGATTTAATGTGCAGCTGATGTTAATAAAAGCCCAACATTATCCATAAGGTTTGAAATTGAACGTCAGCTCTCATTATAAATATTATAAATGCCTCCACCCCTCACCTCTCTGACACACACACTTTCCACTGCGCTCTCTCAATGTCAAACTACCTGCTGTTTCGGTCACCTGACCTCCCTCTGGCTTTATTCCACTTTACACATTGTGAGTGAGTAGTTCACTGCACACGTTCTGTAAGGTGACCCCATAGATAAAACAAACAAGCCTCAAATGAACCAGTAAGTACTCACTGTTGGCGCTGGACGTTTGAAGCAGAGTTAGAAGTATAAAGCTGAAGGACGTCCTCATAATGAAGTGTGGATGAATCCCGTCCATGTCTCCGTCCGTCCTGTCTGAACTGATCCTTCTCTGTTCTCTGCTCTCTGCTTATCTGCTCGGCTTTATGGCTGCAGTGGACTTTTCCCCGTCATAAAAACATAACACACGTCTGTTTGTGCTGGGAAGTCATAACATTTTATTTGTCACAAATGCTCTTTTTGTTGATTAAGTTTGATACGAGACGACGGATAAATGTTGACACGTATACAGAAGTAGGAATAATTAATGATAGCCTTAATTTACTTTTCTATCAACTTAATGTCTTCACATAAGCATGTGCTCTGTGATCCTCTTCTCCTCCTCATACAGAGTTCATGTGTCCTAGTTTCCATTTGCAGTTGAAAACAAGGGTGGGACAAACAAAACATAAATACAGAAGAGAAACCGTAGACATCATGATTTCAGTGGCTTTCACACGTCTGAAATGTATCCAAAATATCCTTTCAAATATCCAAAATGTGAACTTGTTGCATTGCATTGCAATGTGCCATTTAAACCGTCAGTGATGCCACAACACTGCAGGTGGTTATGGGTAATCTTTGGTTAATTTGAGGCATAGTGAGGCTTATAATTAATGTTACCAATAAGTTCAAAATAAACTCAATCTAAATTTCTCATATACAGTAATAATCTTGAGTCAAGTGGAAAGTCTTTATTTATTTATATGTTCGAATATTTAGAATTATTACTAAAATATTTCCTGTACAATTCTTTTTTATATTCATAATTTCTGCAGTCAGTAAATTAATGCTGCAGTTAATTTTGTAAGCTGATATATTTTCAAGATATTACAGAGGCTTGTGTTGTGGGTACAATATTTATGAAAAATAATAACTCATCATCTGCATATAAATACATTTTGATGTGAATTTGTGAGTTTTATTGTGTAATTATTTCTGGGATAATTATTAAAGAAAAAAACTTTTTGGATGTCTTATGTGTCCTGGGGACATGTACGTGCACGCCATTAATAGACAGGTACTACTATTACTAGGACTATATAACTTTAAATATAATATAAACTTAGACTGCCACAGACATTCATTAAAGCATTTTGGATAATTATTTTACCTCAGGATGTAGAGAAACAGGTTTATTTTCAGGTACAACAATTACTGTGGGTTTATTATATAGGAAATGTTTGTAAATCTATCTTCAAATGCCATGTTGTGCATGTGTACCTAAGATACAAATATTCAGTCATATAATAACTATTATATTGAAATTTCTTTCCATGTTTTTAGGTACCAAAACTCATCTTCCTCTGATATTAATGTGTGATCTACATCTTGATATATTATATGGATAATGATACCCGATCCACCTGGTATTAATAAGCGCTCTCCGTATCCAAATTCTTCCTGCTTTTTAATCAGATTTTAATATATAAATTTGGGCTTGCTTAAGAAAGCACAAGAGGCAGAGTTAGATGATCTTTCAGACTTGCTGTTGATACAAGCATGACCATCTCCAGATGTGGTCCTGCGTGCATTTCTGTCTCAACATGCGCTTTAACTCATCTAGATAATGTTTTAAAATAAAGGTTGCATGTCAGGTTTCCATCCAAATGAAATGCAAATTTTAACTGAATTTTCTGAAAATGAGCAAAAGAACCTCCTACTGGATATACTGATTAACAGGAAAAAAAGTCTACCAAAATCAGACCTCCGGAAATGGGTTAAAACTGGGTAATTTCCAAGATGGCCGCCGCCGGGCTTCAAAATCACTAAAACAGCTATAACGTCTTCAATAATTGTGATAGAAACATAATTATTGGTTCTAGTCCATGGTTTTAAGGGGTGGGCAATCCACTAGTGTCATTTAATTTCAGATCTGGGCAGTATTTAACCTGAAATCCAAGATGGCGGCAAAATATTTCGGGCGTAAAATCAATAAATTGCCCATATATAATATATCCCCTATCATCAGTGCTGCACCAGAGAATAGCCATTTGAAGGGGATCGTACTTAGGCTGGGTACTTCTCATACGTTCATGAATCTACTTGGAGCAATAGGCACGTTGATGGCGGGTACAGGACTCAAAAACATCCTGGAACTGGTGTACGGTGAAAATGCTGTAGTAAATCTGTTCAGAGAGAATGTATTCGTTCTTGTTGAAGGGTGACATCTCCCTTGAAAGTCTTGAAGCATCAGCTGCAATTGTACAGATCACTGAATACATTTTCTCGATCTCATCGACTTGGATCGCAAACTCAGGATTGTCATCCACTACAGATGCCACAATCATTTGATGCAGACACTTGTCCACCAGTAGATGGCCACGGAATGCCCTCTGAACAGATTTTCCTAATTCGCCAATCAGTTGCTATTAAACCATTTCAGAAAAAGAGTGCGCAAATAGATGACGTAATTAAAAAGGACAGAAAACATGATGGAAATATGTTTATGATCATTTCACGTGCTGATTTGAGGAAGGTTAAAATCTCCTCATCGCTCCTCACAGATCTAATATGTTTGTCTCTTCGGTGGATGTTTAAGTCCCATTCATGTCATTTAATATTTCTTTTCCAATTGCATTTTCTTGCTTTTGTCAATACACCAAGTTTCCCACCTCAGCCAAAAGGTAAATTGCGATAATCTTCGTATTTACAGATTTTCTTTTATATACAAATTGAAAGATGCACATAAAAACAGGTGAATGGAATTCAGAGTATACGATTGTTTCCAACAGCACGGACGAAGATACAGATGGATTCTGTAGAAATTATTTTGTATATTTCAAACCTACTTATTTTAATATTCCGCCTGCCAGCAGCAGATCTGAGGACGGTCAATCTAGAAGTGCTGAGTCAGGGGGCAACTAGCTTTAAACTGCCCTGGAGTCAGCACTGGATATGATAAGACCTGGATGACTGAAAGTCTTTATAGACGTCTGAGGATGCTTTGAGACAAATACAACAGCTAAAGGTAAGATTGTCCTCAAATGTCCTCAAATGAGTTACTAAACACACTGACCACGTAAAGTACTTCATAAAACCTTTTTTAATGACAAAGATATCCGTGTTTCCATATTAAATATGATTACAGCTGTATATATAGAGCTTCATACAGAACATCAGTAACATGTTTGTCCCTCTAACATCAGCTGTAATCTCTTGTGTGTCTTTTACAGGTCGGTGGACCAGTTGTTGTAGACGGACGGACACATGTACTGTTTCAGCAGCAGGTTCACCTTCTCCACGTCTCCTCCCACCCCGCTGTGGACAAAAACACAGACAGTTAAACATTGCTGGAAAGGAAAAAAAAGGTATTTCTAACATGTTTATCTTATTATTACAACTTACCAACTGATATTGTTTTACAATAAGAACAAACATGTTTTGTTTAACAGGATAAATTGCTGTTAGAAAAGGAAACTTTCATTTGTTTCTCATTTTTATAACACATACAGTGTTGGGGGCTTTCATTAACCCCAGAACTACATCCTTATACGTTTCTCCTGTTTTATAACTGCATATCATCATATCTTAGTAAGAAGCCTCCCTGTTTTCTGATCGGCTATGGTTTAGTTTGTTGTTGCTGCAAGCTCAATAGTTCCTTCGTCAATAATTTCTACATTGCTGATTTTTTCAATCGCCTGACATTGATAAAAGCCGAGCAGCTCAAGTGCAGACTGCTGTTATAATGTGTCTGAGGTGTCGCACCTCTTTTTGGCGCCTTGCATGCGGCGCAGGAAGGCGCAGGTGGAGCTGTGTTTGGCTTTAGATCGCAGGAACTCTGCGTATCTGTTGGAGAACTCGATGTCTCCCAGCTGCCTCCTGCGGTCCAGTCCTGCAGACAGCAGCTGCCTGAAACACAATCGCAACAATAATCGTGTCGCTTTTGATGCACCTGCACAATTTAGATGTGTTGATGGTTTTGATTTCATACTTTTATGATGGTTTTTCTATCAATACAAGACAATATACAGTATCTACTAGACTTGCATTAACCATGTACAGATTTATTACACGATAGAGGTAAAAAAGAACTCCAACAACATGATTCAGAATATAATGTAACACTGAAAGTGGGTTTGAAAAACAAAGTTAAACTAAAATGACATCAGAAACACATCATTGACATGTCACCTTTTAAGTTGATATCGTGAACTTGTTAGCAAACAGTTGCTTATTTACAAATCCAGCACACAGAGAAACATGATCATTCATTAGGAGTCATGCTTGTGTCCAATATGCTCTGTCTTTTTGCTCCTGAGGGAAATATCTGTCTCTTCAGCAGCTAAATGCTCCTCTATGTTCACCAGCAGGTCGTGTGCAGTGGCCTTTTTACAGCTTTTTTATCTGGAAACGACACTATGAGAGCGGTAAGAGTGAACCAGAACATGACAGTTGTGGGCCGGACTGATAAACAATGAGCTGAAACTCACTGTAGAGATACGTCAAGTTGAGGAGCGCTGCAGATTCAGGTAATTCTCTGTCATCACTACAAACAACCTCTTTAACATTGTCATTTCATACGTTGTTATTATAAAAATATCAATTCTAGCTGCTTTAAGGGACACATTAAACCTTGACTCTGTGGCATGTGTGCCTTATAAAAGCCACAAGCTCCACAGAGAACTGCAGAATGATTTATTTTTTCTTTTGGTGTAAACTCACCTGAGTCTGTCCTCGAGCAGAGCGTCAGCAGAGCTCATCCCCGACAGAGACCATGGTGCGTTCAGGTGGCTAATCTGAGTCAGGAAACTCTCCATCTCATCTTCATCCCTGAGGTCACATGACAGGAAGACACATATTTAAACAAACTTAAAAAATATAAGAAAATATGAAACTTTTGTTCCCAGAACAGAATAAAAAGACAATTTCTCTGTAATTGCGAACAGAAACAGAAAAATCTGACATGAAAGAAGATGATAATTGTGTTATCATATAGTGCGTTATCATATTCAGAGGAATCAGGGAGCGATTTCTTTGCTAGATGGTTTGTAGTTTTCCAGGTGATAGTACCTGACAGGAAGTGATGTGGTGAGGTGGAGGAGGGCCAACAGCAGGAAGACCTGAGTCACACTGATGGAGGCCATTATGAGGATGATGAAGATGAAGATCCTGAGGAAACAAAAATATTTTTCAAACCTCAAAACAGAAAAAAGCATCCTTTGTCCTGGATATCTAAATACATTTAGATTTTATTAACATTCTCTTTCTTTCTGGTTTCAACACAACAATGCCCCCATGCACAAAGCCCATAAAGAAATGGTTTTCCCAGTTTGGTGTGGAAACATTTACTGAAGATAATCCACAAATGTATTGTAAGGAGTTTCATGTAGGAACTATTTTATTTCTACCGTATCACTGCGCAGAAGGAAGCGTGCTCATGGACGAGCTGCAGCCTCTCGTCCATGAGTAGATACACGCTTCCTTCTAAATAAATAGCACCACAGGTATTTTTGAGGGAACTGTCCCTTTAACATTTTGATAATCAACCTGGAAGTTTACAAAAATATCCAAAATGTACAAACACTTCTACATGTAAATTAAAAAACCAGCAGAAATATTAATAATGTGAACATATTTGTGATCTAAACTAATGTTAAATAAAAGTGATTCATGTCCTGCAGCCTGAAGAGACAAACCAACTGTGATACATTAAAATTAAACCATATTTAGCTTTTATATTATAATTATTTTATTATATATATAACATGTCTAAAAAGTAGTTTAACAGCTTAATCTTCTCAAAACGAGCCTTTTCTCAGTGAAGCACGGCTGCAAAGTGTCCAGTGGATGAGACTCACCTGGACAGACGCTCAGAGATCAGACCTGCAGACGGGGCGTTCAGGTCCCAGTTGCCTCCTTTTGTACCCGCTCGGGTATCGACCCTCCGACAGACTTCCCTCTGACTTTATTGCTCTGATTATTTACCGTGTCAACACGTTGACTTGAAAACCAGATTTTCCTGTTTGTTTGCTTCCTGAAATCTTAATGAAATTATTGGATCCGACTTCCTTAACGAGCTCTAATCACCTGCGAGAGCTGCCGGCTGTTTGCTCTCATGAAATCATTCTCACATCGATGCAGAGGATTGATCCACAAACACATGTTTCTATCTTTTTATTACTCTGACTTGAGCTGCTGTTTGCTCTGTTCACACACAATAACGTCATACGAGTCACATTTTTAATAATATGCACTTTAATTTGTGATACTTTCACTACATTTAGCTGATAATACTTTTGCTTAAGTATGATTTCTAATGGACTTGCACTTGTAGTGGAGTATTTGTTTTTACATTGTTGTACTTTTCTTACTTCTTCCACCATCAAGATCGTTTTTTAAAGCAATAAAAGCTAAATGTTTTCTGGCTCCAGCCGACAAACACAGTAGAAATACTCACCTGTAGTACTTCTGATCAACTGAGTATCTTTTGGCTAGACAAAGAATAAAAAAGAGACATTGAAAATAAGAATCTGTAGATTTATCAACCAAAGATAGCTGCAGCTACCAAAAGAAATTACATTTAAATAACTCTAAAGTCTAAAACCGCTTAAGGGTGATCGTGAACGCTGGACTGTGAGGGAAAAGTCCAAAGTTTCCACAAATATGTCCGACACATATCCTCTTTGTAAACTCTAAAATCGGCAAAATGGCCGAATCATTGTGATATCGTTATCGTTTGAAAAGGACACAAAAAGTCAAGAACACTTTTTCATACAAAACAATCATTAAAGAATTAAAGAATAAAATCATGAATTGTGTACACGGAAGATTTGAATGTTTTTATTCCTGATCTTGAAACAGCTACAGCAGGTAAAGATGAGTCACAGCTCAGATTACAGCTCGAGGTCGACGGATTCACTTCATCAAACTAGTTTTCACCATCAAATTAAACGACGTGTGGAAAATAAAATAAAAACATTCCCGGTTAGTTAGAGAGGTTTCAAGCTAAAGGTCATTTCAAGAGTTTCACAACTCTGGGAAGTTGATTTTCACATTTTCAGAGATAAATAATCAGAATAATAATTAGGATTAATTAATATTAAATTATCTTTATTTGTCTTTCTATTTAAAACATTCAGAATTTATAAATCTGAACTGATGATTTGAAGGTTTTTGCTGTTAAATAAACTAAAGTTTAAAAGATAAAGTATAAAATCACCAGGATGTTCCTCATCCACGGGGCCCAGAGAGCAAGTGCACTAGCGTTAGATTTGTAAACGCCACATTAGCTAGTAGCAAGCAAGCTAGCTATTCTGGCTAGACAAGTTAGCTACTGCCTGTTAGCAACTGAGCTAGCTATGTGGGCTATTATAGCTGGCTAGGGCTTGCTCCGGGCTAAATAGCATGTTAGCGGTTAGCTCATCAGCTACAGTAGCTTCTCGCCAAGTATTTACTTGTTTCAGGAAAACACGCTGCCAGTTTCTGGTTTGCACTAAATCTAAAGTATTAAACACGTTGAATATGCTGAATGTAAATAAACATTTGTATCTTCTCCCGATTAAAAACCCCCCTCAGTCATCAGTCGACCTCTGTGTGCACATGATCAACACATTTGGTTTGTTGTCGTATGAAGGTTTTACAGGAAACTTTGATTGTACATCAAAACAACGTTAGGAGACAAATGAACATCAGAGCGACGGCCGAGCTACAAGGTCTTCACAGGTTCCTCTGAACAGCATATTCAGTCTGATCAGGGTCAAGTTGTCTTCCTGTTGTATGTTAGTGGAGCGTCATGCTGCTGTCCTCCCTCCGTCAGGACCAACACATTCAGGTCTGATTTACTGTCCCCTCAGGATCCAGACTTTTTATTGAAAATGAATGCGTTCACGCAGAGTTCTGGTAGCTTTTCCACGAGTACTTTTTTTTGATTGGGGCCAAGATTTTGGACCTGTGAAGACCTCTAGGCTGAGCTACGACAGTCAGACAGCTACATCATTAAACCCCGGCTGGTGTTTGGTCAGATTATTGGGATCAAGAGAAAGCTGATTGGCTGGTTTTGGAGCACCGTGAGCTGCTACTGGTTCTCTCCTTCATCCGAGTCCAGCTCGACGTCAGCAGAGAGGAAACAGGATTGCTTGTCAACAAACAAACAAAAAAACAGCATCTACAGTCCGACAGTCCAGTGCCGATACTTCCTGTCTTAAAGTTAAAACTGTTTCTTTAGTTGTAGGTGAATTCATCTTTGTGGAAGGCTCAGAAGTCCTTCTGCAGATCATTAACTTGAGATTTTACAAAAATAAACCGCACCGAGAGTAAATTGAAGTTACAGCTACATCTTCAGCTCATTTGAAGACAGAATATTTGCACAGTTTGAAACATTGGTGTCACAGAAGTCCTTCTGCAGATCATTTACTGTCACTCCTGTGTTCGCTCAGTTTACTTGCATATCGAGCAGAAATGGAAGATTAAAATCACACGAACAGCTGGACTGAAACAAAATCTTGACTAAAATTAAAATGAGACATTGCTGGGAATTAAAGTCTGCAAAAATACACTTTCATAGTTACGATTGAGCTCAGGTTGGGTGGAGACAAATCTCATGGACTTGTTTGAGAAGCAATTAATCTCCTGTATGTAAGTAGTGACCATGTGCGGGGGATTTACCTTCTACTCTTCAAGAATGTGGCTCAACCCCCGACCCTGAATGATCAAATGACCGGCAGGTGTCTGGCATCCTTAAATAAATGTAACACATAATCCAAAATCCAAAACTATTTAAAAGTGCAAATCAGATAACATTTCTGTAACAATTTCAGATCTATTCATGAACTGAAGAACAACTAGAAGTCTCAGTCTGTTCGAGACAAATCATCCACATGACAAAGACAAGTCCGAGATGATAGAACAAATGTCTGGAGACCACATTTGATTATCACTACAGCCCTAATAAAGAAGGAAAAATACAATAACTAATACAAATAGATCTAGACATTCGTCAACACACTATCTGAGTCCGAGTCAAAACTCCCACAAGACAGAGAGAAGACCGTGACGAGTCCGAGATAGAAGAGACGAGTTCTCTTGGGTCTCGAGTGCTCCAGCAAATCAAAGAATGTGAGAAAATCACAAATACAAAATATGCATTCGATCAACAAGTTACTGAAGTTTCGTCCTCGAATGTCTCAGTCTGAGTTTAAGTGATCAAGTGGAAACATCTGGACTCGAGTCTGTAACGGGCGGCAGCCGACAGGAGTCCGAGTCACAACACCAACAACACGTCAAGAGTCACAACGTCCACGAGAGCTGCAACGATTAGTCGACTAATCGATTAGTAGATTAACAGAAAAAAACTGTTTTGATCATCGATTAATCGTTTATGATGCTGTCAGATATGAAGACTTCCTGCGTTTCTCTCTTTAATATCTTATTATCTTATCTTATTAAATCTCTCACAAATCAAGACATTTAAATTAACAAACCAAACCATCAATCTAGGAAATAATTGGCAGATTAATCGATAATGAAAACAATCGTTAGATGCAGCCCAAAAGTCTTCGTCGAATCAGCCACAAGAATGAGACACGTCCGAGTGAAGACGGCCACGAGACGAGACGAGTGCAAGTCAAAGCAACACAAACGCACCAGACCTTTGAGAACTGTCGCTCCGGAGGCAGTGACACGCCGGGCGCTTTGAAACACACACGTTACGGTTACAGGCAACGTTTGTAACGAAGGTAACGAAGCCAAAGAAATATGATAAACAAGGCAGCGCTCAGTTTTAGATATTAACAGTCAGACACCCGTCACTCCGGACACAAACAGAATGTGAGGGTGAAGCTTTTCTTCACCACCTTTAAATGTAATTACTTCCCGTCTGTGAGGAATCTTGAACTTTGAGAGGCAGAAAGTAAAGTGTCGTGTCCTTCCTTACTGCTAATCTTTGTCGAGTAACAGCTCAACTCGGTCACATGATGGCGGCAGCAGCAGCAGTGACGCAGGCTGCAAACAGAGACCACTCCAGTGTGTGACAGGTAATGACGGGGCTGACGGTCTATATTGCACAGGGGCTGGTTAGATCCTCAAACACCGTCGGTTCTTCGATCCCTCGAGCAAACAGCCTGATCAAATTGCTTTGCACTCTGAGAAAAGAGAAAAGCAGAAGGTTAACTAATAGATATCACCATGAGTAGATCACTTACAGCAAGACACGTGTCTCTTGTATTAAGAGTTTTCTGAAATGTTGTATAAATATGTAACATCTTGTTAAATATGCCGGAACAGAAATCTGAACATGGTTCAAAGTTCTTATTTAATTGTGTTGCTATATTAGAGCCAGTGGTTTGTACAGATTCTGGATCTGTCTTTGTATCACTCCATAAATCACTAAATCCTGTCAACACACAGAACTTAGTGCATCTCCTGCATGTAGTTAGTGTAGCGTGTATAACATGAGCTGTGAGTGACATGTGAACAAAGCCCTCTGCACAAAGCTTCAGAATATAGAGAGGAATGAAAGTGGAAAGTTTGGTGTATGTAAGTGCTGCTGAAGTGGAGACTTCTGCTGAAGAGTGTGAGAAAAAGCTCCTTTAGAGAAAAGCTCCTTTAAAGATATGTATTGTAACATTCATACATGTTGTACACACTACAGGTGAACAGAGTCATACATATTGTACACACTACAGGTGAACAGAGTCATACATGTTGTACACACTACAGGTGAACAGAGTCATACATGTTGTACACACTACAGGTGAACAGGGTCATACATGTAACTGACAGATATCAGCATGAAGCTTCCCCACTTCATGACTCACATCAACACAACTTTATATTACAAGTGTTTAATATGTACATGAGGCGTTATGTAATGTAGCTGTTGAGAGTTTAGGAGAAATCTACAGATCTCTACAGCCTCCCGGCGGGTCGTGGTACCTGACGTCGATGGCCGTGTGGGTCAGTATCTCGCCGTCGCAGTTCCAGCTGCTGTAGGCGGGGGCACAGCCACAAGCCGGGTGGTCTCGGCATATCTGGCTGAAGATCTGGTGTTTGCCGTTCTCCCGCAAGTCCAGGTCCGAGTCGCTCTGGCAGTGACGGGGCGTGAAGCAGAAACGCCTTACCCGGTGGACCTCAACAAAGTTCAGGTCAAACTGCAGCAGACGGAACAAGATAAGAAGAAGGAGACAGTCATGAGCGATACTCCACTCAGAATATCACAACGTGCAGAGTTCAATACGAGTCATGTAAACAGCATATTCTGATTGGATATAGTTAGGTCTTATTCAGAAAGTAGCATGTGGGATATGCAGATAATATTCTTTCTTTGGACATGGATACATCCCAATCGGGATATGCGTCTTAATTGGGTATTTTATCACGATTTGCGAAATGCAGCTTTTTGTTTACGGCCACCTCTGTGTGTTGTACACAAACAGTAACAGTAGTACTGTTTTCTGCAGCAGGAATCAGAGTGTTTAGTTTGTCCAATGAGAACTCAGGTTTTCTGTGTTTCCACCAAGAAAACCAAAAGATTCAGTCTTTTTATTGTTATTATGTGGAATAACCATAAACCAGAATGCTGATTTGTTACCTGGTCGTCTTTGCTGGTGTGTCGTAGTAGGTGTCTGAGGAAGTCAAAGCGGGAACATTTTCGGACCAGGATGAGGTCAGTGGTGCCGTCAGACAGGTGAGCTGCAGGCGAGAGGCCTTTGGGGCTGCGAGGACAAGCACAGCTCATACTGGCAGCATTTATAGCCAAGAACTTCCCTCGGATCGTCCTCCACTCGCCTTCACTTTCTAAAACCAAAAACACCCAAAAGACAGATTTGACCCTTTTTGCTGTTGCTGCTGTCAAACTCCAAAAGATGTGATGAGATGTGTGATGTGATCCTCTGGTCCATTGATGTGCTGCGCCGTGCTGTGACGTCATCTGGTCCTTTGGTCTTCCGGCCCTCTGGTCTTCCGGCCCTTTGGTCTTCCGGCCCTTTGGTCTTCCGGCCCTCTGGTCTTCCGGCCCTCCGGTCTTCCGGCCCTCCGGTCTTCCGGCCCTCCGGCCCTCTGGTCTTCCGGCCCTTTGGTCTTCCGGCCCTTTGGTCTTCCGGCCCTCCGGTCTTCCGGCCCTCCGGTCTTCCGGCCCTCCGGTCTTCCGGCCCTCCGGTCTTCCGGCCCTCCGGTCTTCCGGCCCTCTGGTCTTCCGGCCCTTTGGTCTTCCGGCCCTTTGGTCTTCCGGCCCTCTGGTCTTCCGGCCCTCTGGTCCTCTGGTCTTTTGGTCTTCCGGTCTTCTGGTCTTCCGGCCCTCTGGTCTTCCGGCCCTTTGGTCTTCCGGCCCTCTGGTCTTCCGGCCCTTTGGTCTTCCGGCCCTTTGGTCTTCCGGCCCTTTGGTCTTCCGGCCCTCTGGTCTTCTGGCCCTTTGGTCTTCCGGCCCTTTGGTCTTCCGGCCCTCTGGTCTTCTAGCCCTTTGGTCTTCTAGCCCTTTGGTCTTCCGGCCCTTTGGTCTTCTGGCCCTTTGGTCCTCTCGTCCTTTGGTCCTCTGGTCCTCTGGTCCTCTGGTCTTCTGGTCTTCTGGTCTTCTGGTCATCCGGTCCTTTGGTCCTTTGGTCCTCTGGTCCTCCGGTCTTCTGGTCCTTAGGTCTTCTGGTCCTTAGGTCTTCTGGTCCTCTGGTCATTTGGTCTTCTGGCCCTTAGGTCTTCTGGTCCTTAGGTCTTCTGGTCCTCTGGTCATTTGGTCTTCTGGTCCTTAGGTCTTCTGGTCCTTAGGTCTTCTGGTCCTTAGGTCTTCTGGTCCTTAGGTCTTCTGGTCCTTAGGTCTTCTGGTCCTTAGGTCTTCTGGTCCTTTGGCCCTTCTGGTCTTCGGTCACCTGATCCTCTGATCCATTGATGTGCTGCGCCGTGCTGTGACGTCTTTTGTGCTGTGACGTCTTTTGTGCTGTGACGTCTTTTGTGCTGTGACGTCTTGTGTGCTGTGACGTCTTGTGTGGTGGGACGTGCTGTGGTGCGATTTCGTGTGTGAGGTCATGTGTGACGTGTGAAGTGACATGGACCACTTGTACAGTATAAATACATTTTAAGATCAAACATATAAATCTGAATCTCTTTAGGTGGTTTGACTGTTTTAGAAGCTCTGAATGAAGATTTGTTCGACTCACCGCTTTCTGATGCTTCATCCATCTCGTACCTCTCAGCTTTCTCTGAAAGTTGCTTCCCGTTGTGTTGACAAACAACACAGCTGGAAATGTAGACACACAGATGTTATGTTATAACAACTATCAGATCACATTAACAGAAAACAACAGTTTCAGTCACTAAACTCATGTCAGATCAGCTGAACCCAAGACTCAAGTGTTAACTTGTTTTTGATTTTTAAAATCAAAAACACATTTTCACATCTAGAAAGCATCTCTCTCACCCGGATCGACACCTGGCGGCGTCCCGTGGCGTTCCCATGATGCCTCTGGCCGGCAGGTAGGACACTGCTCCTTCATAGTAATGATGAGTCAGGAACATCTTCACACCTGCAGGAGTCACAGCGTCATGGAGGTAAATAAAATGGGACGTCTGTTTATATACGACAGTTATACTTGTTCTAATACTCTTCCACCACAATCACATCTGCTGGCTTAGTGGCTCGATTTACAGTTGACAACATGTAACTGTATTATTCAAAATTGAACATCACTCAGTGTAATACCGCAGTTTAAAACTACTCAATTACAAGTAAAAGTGCTACATACAAAAGTTTCACGTAGATTTGCTACGAGGAACTTTCCTTTTGTGTTGGTTTTGGCGCCCCCTGTGGGCAAAAGCGGACATTCCAAGCACCAGAGTCCCTTGAGAAAACCTCTCATTTTACTGCAGCGGAGTCTGACAGTCTGCTCTGCTAAGTCTTGGTTCTGGTTATCCCATGCCCCCCCCCCCTTCCCTCCAGCAGGCCCAGCAATACGGCCTGCGCCTCCAGCAGCGTGGTGTTGGTGTTGGCTCCACACAGGGACCGCCCCCCTCTGGAGTCTGAGCTGAAGCAGCCTCTGGTGCACCTGCATGATTTTGCCTGAATCGGACCCATTGGCACCGATGACACAGAATATACTACAATATTATACAATCCTATAAAGTAATTGCCAATCTTCTCGCTGATGGTCTCATTTACTTACATACAGAGTCATCAGTATTACATAGGGACTGTTTTATAACCAGGTCAAAGTTTCAGCAACAAAATGTAATTAAAGTAGATTGTAAACTTAAAGCTTAACTTATAAACGTATTAAACTATTGTATTGTCGGATCAATATTATTGATTATTTTAAAAAGTAAGCTGTAGGCTACTTTGTTGTTGGTCACGGTGAAGATATACTTCATACTTTTGGTAGTTTAATGTGTAACGATGAGGATGAGGATGATACTTTATTGGCAGATCAAGTCTGAAATGTTTCCTGCATCACAGCAACATCAACATATTAAAGCCTCTAACGATGGATCTTATTTTATAAACTGATGTTTTGCTTGTAAAATCTGAAAAGTAAGTTCTTAAATAAAGGCAGTGAAGGAGCATAACATGGAAGGTTAAGACTTGTTTCTACCTGAGAGGTCGTATCTGGCCGGGCCCATCCATCGCTTCCTCTCACTGTCAGTCAGCACGTCGCCGTAGAAACCGTATCCCAGCAGGGAGACGGAGTATCGTAGGAAGATGTTGTTGTGGTGAACGGAGCAGACGTCCATCGGCTGAGAGTCTCCTGAACACACACACACACACACACACACACACACACACACACACACACACACACACACACACACACACACACACACACACACACACACACACACACACAAAGCCAGGAAACAGGGCAGTTCAGAGCGTAAAGGTGGTTCAACACACTGGATTTGCATCTTTACTGAATTATTAAACAAAGTTTCTTATCCATTTTGGGTATTTCACTCATATATTGGTGTATTATTTTAATGTGTAATTGTTTTTGCCTAAATGTTTAAATCCACCAAGTAAAGAACTTTGTTTTTCAACAGGTGCACCTTCAGAGGCTTTTATGTGAACACTAGATGGCAGCATGAGACCACGGAAAGCAAAGTAATGTGATATTAATGTATTTTATTACATTTTGTGGGACTGTGTTGGAGGACACACTGGATTGTATTTCATATTTAATAGTTCACATCCAGGATTGTTGCACCACATTTGGAGAATGCATTGGTGAGATAATGATATAGATCTTTTATAGATTGGAGTTTTGCATATGAGGTGAACTGGATCATGTTAGTGTCGTGACACCATGTGACTGACCCACAATGATGTGCAGCGCAGAGGTCACGGGGTCGTTGGTGCCCACAGTGGCGAAGCAGATACAGTCTGTAGAACCTGAAACAAACAAAAACATTGTGTGAAGAGGAGGACGGATGTTTCTGACGACCGCAAATATTCTGATTATGTTCATAAACGTTGCCTGTTTGAATACAAATATTTGAAGTGTGTGTGTGTGTGTGTGTGTGTGTGTGTGTGTGTGTGTGTGTGTGTGTGTGTAGAGCACTTAAGCAGAACAGAAAACACAGAAGGAAACCAACAAACAAAAAAACAGAACAAACTGAGAAACTAGGCCACAAGCAGTACCTGCATTTATACCCCGGTAACAGAGAATCCTGCTCTCTGATTGGCTGTCAGCTGTCTATTAAAATAACATTGGTGTACACCTCAAACATAGTTCACGTCAGCAGTTTAACCTCCGTTCTGAATCAGAGTCCGAGTGTTTGTCAGGGAACATGCAGAGTATGTTTTATTAAAAGTAACATAACTTTATTTATACATCATGTAGAGACAGGCTTTCACACAGCGTCTCATCCGTGTCTGATTTCAGCCTCGGGACCTGTGATTCATGTCATTTGTGGGAAATGAACAGTTTAGATTGAATAATGAAAGGATTGATGTCTCTGTGATTCACTGTGTTTAAATTGTAAAGTCGCCTGCCTCCCTCATCATGAGGTCAGCCTTGTTTCACTGATGGTATGTAAGGAAAGAGAACAACCGCATCTTCTCTCCACGCTGCAGGAAGTGAAGACGACTAGCAACGCTCAATATTTAAGAAGAATTCCTCTCGCTGCCCACATTTCCATTCTCTGTGGATACACTGTCAGAGAAAGCTTTTAAAGGATTATTACATATTTATATGCGTCCGTCTGTGTCATCATTATTCTATCTTGGACTGAGTCTGAAGAAGTAATGAATAAAATAAGACCACGCAGCGGTCTGGACACCTGCAGAAATCAACTGAGAAGTAAACTGGACTGATGCTGCATTCAGGGGTCTCTACCGGCAAATACATCTTTATGTTTGATCCCATCAGACTTTCTGACCTGCAGGAATGATTCCAATGCGAAGCGAGCAGGGAAGCAGCGCTTCGTCCGCACAGTTTGGATCAACGCCGCCGTCGATCTGCGTCCTCCAGATCAGCCCGTGGATGATCTCACTGAACATGCCGTCCCCTCCGACACACACCACCCTGAGCCGGGGGCAGAGTCAGATGTTATAAAGGGTACCGTTGCTTTTTATTTTTTAGTTTACGGTCACTCAAAGTGTAACACGTCTGCAGGTCACAAGACAGCAGCAGGACAGATGTGTTCTCTGTCGTGCTTTTATTTTGGCCGTATTTTGTGCTCCGGTTTAGTGAAGGAGCTAAACTCTCACCCGTCAAACTTCTTCAGCTCCGCCTCCGTCCTCAGGTGGTCCCGTGCATAATCTGCGTGCTCCGTCGCTGCGACAGGAAACACAGACACCATGTGTGTTAGATGTTTAATCCCCGAGACCAGAAGCCCCAGAACAGGAAGTGAGTGATACGGGACGTACCGATGACGTGCGTGGAGACGCCTGCCTGGGCGAACAGCGGGGCGACCTTCTGCTCGTAGATGCGTTTTCCCTGTCGCTTCCCGCTGTACGGGTTGATGTAGACGAGCAGCTGTTTGGGTCTGCTGGCTGGAGACACATCACAGAGTTACTGAACGTTAGTGTTCACATATTTACAGTTGTTGTTGTCGTTCTTAGTGTGTCAGTGTGTGTTGGTGTGAAATCGTACTGATGGCTGACAGCTGCTCTCTGATGCTGTTGACCCAGCGTTGACACAGCGCCGCCTCTGAACACGTGAAGGTGACTTCAGCACACCGCCAGCGATGCTGCGGACACCTCTCCACGTACAGCACTGACACACGACACACACAGAGGCAACGATTTATAACTGAACAGGGATTTCTGTAGTTATGTTTTTTATAGATGTATTCAGTTCTTCAGCGGCGGTGAAGAAGACATAACGCTCGCCATTCTTAACACTTGCAAGTCCAAAATAAGCCGTGGAGGAACAACTTCAAGACATTTGGATAAACTAACTTAATGAGACACTTCAACAGAGATGTGTTTGAGAGTCAATTGTGAACTTTCCATGCCGTCAATTATAGTTAGTAAGAAAATCAGAATCGGCCAAGAAAATTGCAATCAGTGCATCTCTGGTTTACAGATCTCCAAGTGTGTTTACTGTGTTTCCAGATGTTTCCAGGTGTTTCCAGGTGTTTCCACAGCTGTTTATTGATCTTCCAGTTGTGTTTCAAGGTGCTTTTACAGATTTGTTTCACGATATATATTTTTTACTGTGTTTCCAGGTGTGTGTACAGACGTGTGTACAGGTGTGTGTACAGGTGTGTGTACAGACGTGTGTACAGACGTGTGTACAGACGTGTGTACAGACGTGTGTACAGACGTGTGTACAGGTGTGTGTACAGACGTGTGTGTACAGACGTGTGTGTACAGACGTGTGTGTACAGATGTGTGTTTACCTGTGAAGGCCTGCCTGCAGTCCTTTCCTTCTCTTTCTTTGATCTTTTTCCAGCTGCCATCGTCTCTTCGTTTGCAGATGTTCTCCTCCTCTTCCTCTCTGACAGAGATGATCTCTGACACTGACACACTGTGACACACACCTACACACACAAACACACACACAGACACCCTTAGCATTAGGATCCAGAAGCCACCTCTCGTCAGATATTTCGGAGCCTTTTTGCAGCACGTGAACGCACCATAAGTTTCAAGTTTCACGTAATATTTAATGAAGTGAAACACTGCACACACACACACACACACACACACACACACACACGCACACACACACACACCTGGCCCCACTGCATTGTGGGAGCAAAATATCCTACCTGAGTCTGGGCGACGAGGGAACGAAGGAACACAAAACCCTGCAGGAGAACCACACGGTTACCAAACACCAGAGCAGGCTTCACCCGGGAGACGCTCAACCTCAGTGTTTCCCCGCAGAGAGCTCTTCCACATAAACAGCCTCACGCTTGCACAGGCACGCTACACGTCCGTACAAGACTGAAGCGTTTTAGATAGATTTGAGTGATAATGCATGCGTTTGGGAAGTAGTGACTGGATGCATGAGACTTGTTTTGATATAGTTTGTTCAAACGTGTTTTTACTTATATTCATTAAAACTTCTCTGTTTTGTTCTCAGTGGAGGAATGTCAAAGTCCCTGAATTCACAATTATATATATTTTAATATCATAGCTGACAAATAACCTCATCAGTCTTTAAATATCTTACGTTTCTGAAGGAGTTGATCATTTGATAAATTCACTTGTGTCTCGTTGGTTGTCACCAGATCAAAATCCTGTCCTGCAACATAGGAAACATATCCTGAAGTATTGTCTTCGATTCATTGCTTTGAGCTGAAGATCTAATTAAAACAGTTCCTGCTTTAAAGATTATCATTATTTTTGACATTTTAATTGAATATTATCAACTTTATCTCCTTCCTGGTGGCTTATTACATAATAATACCTCATAAGTTGTTCGTTGATCTATGTTTTATATTCATAATGTGAATGGGCAATGTAACTAAAGTTGTCAAATTAATGTAGTGGAGTAAAAACAATATTTGCCTCTTAATTGTAAAGTTTAAAGTATCATACAATGGAAACATTCAACCACACAATTGTACTTAACTACAATACTGCTTCCACCCCTGCTGTAAGAACTATGACATTATGTTCTTTAGTCCTTCAAACACATATTCTGCTAAATGTTAAATACTGTAAAAACTGTATGGGGTTTGGTTTGTGTTGCTGCCCCCCCCCCCCCCCCTGCCTGCAGCCTCACTGTGACCTCCACATATTGTGTGTCACCCTGGATGCTGTGTGTTATGTAACCGGATGTATCATGTCTCACTTATTGTTGCAGCCCAGACTACATCTGGCTGTTTTCAGTGTATTAATGTGTGTGTTATCTCCAGGTCTAAACACTGTCTGTGTCCACCATGTCCTCCGTGTGTCCTTTGTTTATCACCCAGGACGCCACGGTGTGTTTAAGGCCGACAGACACACAGACAGAGATGTAAAGCTACAAAGATAAACAGACATGTTATCCGGGGAACTTACTGGGTCTGAACGGGTGGTACACCGGGCTGGAGATCCGTCTCTTCCAGGTGAGAAGGGACCGGCTCAGGCTCACATCGTACGCCGAGTTTCTGACGCGCAGCTCGGACAGCAGCAGCAGCCTCCCCGGCCTCTCCATCTGCGTCTGTCCGTCCTGCTCCTGTCCTTCAGCCGGCTGAGGAGGCAGCAGCAGCCCGGGGACAGTTACCTCTGTCCGGGCATGTTCTCTCTGTGTGTCCGGAGAGGCTCCAAACTCCAAAAAGAATATCAAACAGCGGCGCGAGCAGTAACAATGTGTCCGCGTAGCGGATTTCGGCTCGGGATGTTTTCTTTCTGACAGATAGCGGTTTTCACCGGAAGTAGGAGGGGCTTGTTGGTGCGTTCAAGTGCTGCCAGAAAGCTCAGACAATACGAATCTTTTTGTGATTAATTTATATTTTGTGATTAGATAGATAGTTAGATCTATCAAAGAGCTGTCACTAAAATAGAGTATGTTCTAATGGAGGGAATACAAATGTAGAGTGATTAAAAAGTAATTAAAAGCTAAAAACACTGCAAGAATAATGATTTCTATGGATAATATCAAATATAAATCTGTATATCATTAATCTTTTGGAAGCTGTTTCGTCTTCATATGGTTCCATCATGTTTTACCAGGTCAGATTAAAATACTGCATGACATAGACTATATTATACACAATAAATCATTTATTTAATTTATAAGGGAGTGACCATTAAGAGAAAAGAATATATTTCAATGCCAAGATTTACTTATACGTCCACATGAGTTATAAATTATGCCCTCAATTTAATTAAATTGTTCCCATGCTTTGATTAAATTGTGCACGCAACTAAAATAATTCAATAATTTTGGCAGTGCAAAATACGAAGTCAATCATTCCAGTTACCACCTGCTTAAGGCTCTTGTCCTTGGTTGTACAATCCTATGAATAGAGACTCTTTAATGAAGCATTACTTTAGCTTGGGGTTGAGTTGACAACACTTGCTTTGCAAGGGATTATTGTTAATAAAAGGCAAATCTCGTGCACAAAACCTGATAATTCTAGCCTTGATTTATTATTATTTTCTTTCTATGACTATTCATAAATGTAATATTTATTTGACAATTGTTCTTTATTTTTAATTCTACCTTGAATGTAAAAACCTGTAAAACCTGTTGTCAAGTCGATTTGTAAATAAAACATCGAAAAAATCTCAATCATGACATATTCATTAAAAAATATTGAAATAAAATTGGTTTATTCAAAATGTGGTTTGAAGTGAATAAAGTATCTTTACATTTGTGAAAACCAAATTTATGGTTTTTCAGAATTGAAAAAAAGTTGAGATTATAAAAGTGTAATAATAATAATAACATAATAGTAACATAACCCAATTTATTTATAATATTTCTAAAATCATCTGAATTATTCTCCTCCCCTCTCACTGATTGTTTTTTTTTTGCGTTTATGTCAAAATCGTCATAATTCCAACAATACTTGAAAGCATCAGAATTATTTTGCGTCTGTCGTCATGTACGTCATCACGTTCTCTGATTGATCCTGAAGGAATACACTCCTCTCTTTGGTTATTTACTTTTATTTCAATTATTAAATTGTATTTATTTCTCTTTGAAGCACATTCATAGGTTCAACTTATTGATCCGTAAAAACAGACGATTCACCCAGCGCTGATAACCAAGACACAGGAAGTAGATCAAATAAAAGGACGCAAAAAATAAAAAGAGTTGGTCTGGTCGGCCAATTAATGGTCGGCCATTTAATGGACCAATTAATGGTCGGCCATTTAATGGACCAATTAATGGTCGGCCATTTAATGGACCAATTAATGGTCGGCCAGAGTTGGTCTGGTCGGCCACTAGAACTTTAACAGATTGGTAAACATTTGTCTTTTTTGTGATGAAAACGAACATATTTACCTGTTTTTTTTTATTTATTATAGTCACCAGAAACCTCTCACGCAAAACAAAAACAGTGCTTTCTAAAAACAAAAATATCACATAAGTAACAAAATAACAAACACCAAATGACTCTAAAACAAACCAAAATACAAAATCAATCCGATGCATCCTGATAAACACAAACACACAATTTATATCAGCAGGCCTATCAGTTTATATAAATAACAAACATATAGATTTAAAGATGCATTTTCTTTTTAAGAAAGAAAAGAAAAGCCTACTTCATATTTACAATATTGTTCTGAAAAACACTGACTCTCTCTTATGGTAATTAAAACATATTATTTTAAAATCCACTCTGAAAAACAAACTTCTTACCAGACTTTCGCTTTTTCCAGGATGTTTCCATGAATGGAAGGAATAGTTCCAGGTTTTCCAGGATGTGTAGTTTTATTCCAAAACAGCAGGGGGCGCTGCTGCTGCACCCACTGCTCTCTGTGTGTGGAGTTTCTCTGTTCTTCTGTTTTCTGTTTCACATTTCTGTCATCTTTCTCTGATAGCATGAGTTTAATTTGATCCAATAAGATTTCAAACGGTCGTTAAGTTCAGCTCAAACTGTTTTAACCTCCAGCTGAATCTGAACTGAGCAACTCAATAAAATCATATTGATTTTACATTCCTGATGTACCTGCACACCAGTTGAAAGCCTCTCTGTAGTGCTATTACAAAATCCACTCATCTTAGTTTTCACTCGTGTTAGATTTAATGTTTTTGTGATTCAAACCAGAGTATTTTAAACGTGTTTTTGAGGATTATTCTGGCGGCTGCAGCAGATTATTAAAACTTTGTTGAGGCTGATTTGATCCAGAAGATGATGTATGATTGTTTTATTGTGGCGGGGTGTTTGATGACCAGCGGTGGAAGAAGAATTCAGATCCTTTACTGAAGTACAAGTACAGTTCACAGTGTGAAAATACAAGTAAAAGTCCTGCATTCAAAACCTAAAACTATGTCAGTATTATCAGCAAAATGTACTTAAAGTATCAAAAGTACTCATAACGCAGAATGAATACTGTCAGTGTTTCACTTTTCAGCTTTGTGACGTGAGTTTTCTGAAAAGTTCTGAGGTAATATAATAAGTTAAATTTAATGAATACATTTATAAAGACTAAATATAACCACCGCTGTGACAGAAACAGAGTTAATTTCAGAGTGTTAAGGACTTTTATTTTGAAGTCTGACCCTGTGACCTCTATGTTTCAGGTCACACAGCCAGGACTCGTCCTCTCCTCCCGAGAGGCAGAGAGCAGAGATGGATGAATCCGACAGGAAGCTCCTCTCCCGCCCGTGATGGATGCTGCTGCCATGACACTCAGGACGCAGCCGACGAGGGAACAAGGCGGCTCGATGGCGAGGAGGGTGTAGGTCAGGGTTATATATAGAAAATAGATGAGGAGCCCTTTGCTCCGCCCTCTCCGTGATGCATGATGACAGCCTCTCCAGCTGTGTCCACTCAGGTGATTGACGAAGGGGCAGAGCAGCTGTCCTAGCACGCCACCGAAACGACCCAGTAACGTAAACTCACCGCAGCACGAAGAGGAACCAGACGGGTCGGACTGAAGGTCAAAGATCACAGTACATTAATGGAGCTCAGAGGCCGTTTTCACAAAATAAATAGTAAATCACCAAACATTAGTTAGAAGTTAGACGCAGGACTCCTAATTCACTACGACCTGCTCACAATACAGATAGGGAGGAAGTAAAGAGATCTTTTACTTAGTGAAAGTAATAATATCACACAGTGAAAACACTCTGTGACAGGTAAGTGGAGAAAATGTTCCAACTTTTTAATATGAATAAACTCTTTAAAATGCATCATCAACTTTCTGAGGGACTCATTAAAAGTTGACTTTTTAGAGATACGTGGTTCAAACAGGACAGAGACAAAGATACAAACATGATGATCTTATAGAATATGATGCTTTGCGTACATTAAACTACCAACAGGATGTAAAGGAGGGAAAATATCTGCAGCAGGAACATGTAACACACACATTAATGTAACAGGAACATGTAACACACACATTAATGTAACAGGAACATGTAACACACACATTAATGTAACAGGAACATGTAACACACACATTAATGTACCAGGAACATGTAACACACACATTAATGCAGCAGGAACATGTAACACACATATGAAGCAGGAACATGTAACACACACATTAATGTAACAGGAACATGTAACACACAAGTTAATGCAGCAGGAACATGTAACACACACATTAATGTAACAGGAACATGTAACACACACTTAATGTAACAGGAACATGTAACCCACACTTAATGTACAGGAACATGTAACACACACATTAATGTAAACAGGAACATGTAACACAACCTTTAATAGCAGGAACATGTAACACACACATTAATGTAACAGGAACATGTAACACACACATTAATGCAGCAGGAACATGTAACACACACATTAATGTAACAGGAACATGTAACACACACATTATGAAGCAGGAACATGTAACACACACTTAAGGTAACAGGAACATGTAACACACACATTAATGTAACAGGAACATGTAACACACACTTATGCCAGGAACATGTAACAGGAACATGTAACACACACATTAATGCAGCAGGAACATGTAACACACACATTAATGTAACAGGAACATGTAACACACACATTAATGTAACAGGAACATGTAACACACACATTAATGCAGCAGGAACATGTAACACACACATTAATGTAACAGGAACATGTAACACACACATTAATGTAACAGGAACATGTAACACACACATTAATGTAACAGGAACATGTAACACACACATTAATGTAACAGGAACATGTAACACACACATTAATGTAACAGGAACATGTAACACACACATTAATGTAACAGGAACATGTAACACACACATTAATGTAACAGGAACATGTAACACACATATTAATGTAACAGGAACATGTAACACACACATTCATGTAACAGGAACATGTAACACACATTAATGTAACAGGAACATGTAACACACACATTAATGTAACACACACATTAATGTAACAGGAACATGTAACACACACATTAATACAGGAACATGTAACACACACATTAATGTAACAGGAAACATGTAACACACACATTAATGCAGCAGGAAATGTAACACACACATTAATGTAGCAGGAACATGTAACACACACATTAATACAGGAACATGTAACACACACATTAATGTAACAGGAACATGTAACACACACATTAATGCAGCAGGAACATGTAACACACACATTAATGTAACAGGAACATGTAACACACATATTAATGTAACAGGAACATGTAACACACACATTAATGTAACAGGAACATGTAACACACACATTCATGTAACAGGAACATGTAACACACACATTAATGTAACACACACATTAATGTAACAGGAACATGTAACACACACATTAATACAGGAACATGTAACACACACATTAATGTAACAGGAACATGTAACACACACATTAATGCAGCAGGAAATGTAACACACACATTAATGTAGCAGGAACATGTAACACACACATTAATACAGGAACATGTAACACACACATTAATGTAACAGGAACATGTAACACACACATTAATGCAGCAGGAACATGTAACACACACATTAATGTAACACACACATTAATGTAACAGGAACATGTAACACACACATTAATGTAACAGGAACATGTAACACACACATTAATGTAACAGGAACATGTAACAACACACATTAATGCAGCAGGAACATGTAACACACACATTAATGTAACACACACATTAATGTAACAGGAACATGTAACACACACATTAATGTAACAGGAACATGTAACACACACATTAATGTAACAGGAACATGTAACACACACATTAATGTAACAGGAACATGTAACACACACATTAATGTAACAGGAACATGTAACACACACATTAATGTAACACACACATTAATGTAACAGGAACATGTAACACACACATTAATGTAACAGGAACATGTAACACACACATTAATGTAACAGGAACATGTAACACACACATTAATGCAGCAGGAACATGTAACACACACATTAATGTAACAGGAACATGTAACACACACATTAATGTAACAGGAACATGTAACACACACATTAATGTAGAAGGAATATGTAACACACATTAATGTAACAGGAACATGTAACACACACATTAATGCAGCAGAAACATGTAACACACACACATTAATGCAGCAGGAACATATAACACACACATTAATGTAACAGGAACATGTAACACACACATTAATGTAAGAGGAACATGTAACACACACATTAATGCAACAGGAACATGTAACACACACATTAATGCACAGAAACATGTAACACACACATTAATGTAGCAGGAACATGTAGGACACACATTAATGTAACATGAACATGTAGGACACACATTAATGTAACACACACATTAATGTAACATGAACATGTAGGACACACATTAATGTAACACACACATTAATGTAACATGAACATATAAAACACACATTAATGTAACAGGAACATGTAACACACACATTAATGTAACATGAACATGTAACACACATTAATGTAACACACACATTAATGTAACATGAACATGTAGGACACACATTAATGTACACACACATTAATGTAACATGAACATATAAAACACACATTAATGTAACAGGAACATGTAACACACACATTAATGTAACAGGAACATGTAACACACACATTAATGCAGCAGGAACATTAAAGTACATTTCCTGATAATACTTTTACTTTTCACACTTTAACTACATGTTACGTACACACTTTTATTTAAGTAAAGTTTATAACGCAGGACTTCTCCTTGTAGTGGAGTATTTGCACAGTGCTGTAAGAGAACTGTTACTGCAGTAAAGGATCTGAAGTCTTCCTCCACTCCCTGTTGGCGTCGGGCCACTGAGAGGTGGAGCAACACAGAAAGAGGAGCTTCAACTTCACAGAAACGAAAGTTAAAGTATATCTGAGCGACAGCAGAGCTGCAGTCGACACAAGTCTCTGTTTCTCTCTAAAGAAACATTCAACTACATCCAGCAGGCTTCTCTCAACAACACAGCAGAATCTGTCCAACACTGGTGAGTACACTGCCCTACAGAGACAAATGCACCGACTAAACATGTGATCACAGTTTAGTTCAAATCACAATCTGACTGTTTACATCCGTTTTACCAGATAAAGAATATTATGCTATAGAAATGTGTCACTTTAGATATAAAAGTGTAAGAAGGCCAGAAATACAAAACAGGTCAAAACCAAACCACAGTGACTGAACTCTTTGTAGTTAAGGTTTGACAGAATACAGTCACAGCTAGCATTAG
The DNA here is from genome assembly GCF_900634415.1 of Cottoperca gobio. Classification (NCBI taxonomy): domain Eukaryota; kingdom Metazoa; phylum Chordata; class Actinopteri; order Perciformes; family Bovichtidae; genus Cottoperca; species Cottoperca gobio. The sequence goes on from NC_041360.1 coordinate 25,910,657, forward strand.
CTGAAGCTAATTTACACACGTGTTACCTGTATGAACTCAAAACCTCAGCTCAGGAAGTGAAGCTCGGTGTCCGTGGGGGTTGAGGAGATTAATTATATTTTATATAATTTCCTGCAGTCCAGAGCTGTAGCTTCCATCTCTTCTTCTGCACATTTAATGTTTCTGATTCTCTCTATGAATCTCCTCTTCCTCCAAACTGACTCTCTGACACTGAAAAATAAAGAATACGAGCTAAAAATATCACAACAAATTTAAATAATTGTGTTGAATTTAATATTAAACAGGTTTAAAAAATATTGTAACTGTTATAACAATATAAGCATCAGTGTAGCAGTATTATTATATTAATAAATATATGATGCGATGGTAGTGGAGGGATCATACTATGTTTTGGGGGTTTAAAGGAATGCTATTATGATTTTACTGATTTGAATTATGATATCAACCAGAACTAAAGGGTTTAGAATTATATCACTGCAATGTTTAGGATGTTAGATGAGTTTCTCAATGTTTTATTAAATGTTTCACTATTATTTGAAGTGAACAAGCAGCAATAATATAAGTAACCAGTATGCCGATATTTTATTGAAGTATATGTAGTAATACCACAGTGTAGACATACATGTAAAAGTACAGCATTCAACATATTTACTCCAGTGAAAGTACAAAAGTATTTCAAGTACCAAAAGATAAAATGACTCATTATGCAGAATGACCTCTTTCAGAATTGTATATAATGTATTATTGTAGTATAATTTTAAAATACAGATAGTGACATGTACGACTATACCAGGGGTCTGCAACTGTGACAACAGTTCCACCTTGGTGCTGCTTACATTCAACATCTCTCCACAATACATGTGGAAAAGTAAAATGATGTGATTGTCACCTACATTAATAGGGATAATATTAGACCTGGAAAATCCATGAAATTGACTGTTCAGTTTATTAAATTAAATAAACACAAAATAGTTGCACAGTTTTAAAAACACTTGCTTTTAGCAGTTCAACTTAATGTGTTCCTTCTTTTTCATTGGTCACGTAACTTTTCAATAATACACAAAACACATAAACTTATTGGATACCCAAAATCTAAGGAAATGTAGCTAATAGTAACCCTGTGTAAGTACACGATATCCATTAACTATTCAATAACAGTGAATAGGATATGTGACTGGCAAGTATGTAGGAGGGATGATGGGTGCGAGTTGGAGTGAAAGTATGATTGTGAATACTGTTGAGTGTAGACTATGGGCTGAGTCCCTATTGCACTCACAATGACACGTGGCTGGTAGGTTGGTTGACCTAGAGAGGTGTATGTGAACCACTGGCCAGGTTGTCGGTCTCTGGTAGACCTACGTAGTGTAGGCTGAGTGTCCGGCTGAGTCTCTTGGACCTCTCTGCCTCGGTCATTAGCCGAAGGCAGCTCCTGCTCATTGTAAAGCTGGGGTTCATCAGCACTTGACACACTTTCATTTTGTCTTTCATGGTCTTCTTCAATGACACTTTCCCTTTCAGATGCAGGCTCAACAGGAACTGTTTCCCTAAAGTAAGCTCCTCTCTGCTCAGGATGGTTCTGTACCTCACGGATTATCATTTGGTCAGGTGTGGCCTATCCAAATCTTGGTATACGCAGCCAATACCATGGTCCTTCCTCATATTCGTCTGACTCACTTGTGTCATGGTCATGTGTCTGCTCGACTGTGTTCAATGTTTTTTTTGTCTTTCCATTTCCCTTTTGTGAGTGCGTGCGGATACGGCCACTCCCTGTCTCGGCTCACCTTGTAGACTGCGTTCTCAACAAGCTGCTCTCGGACAATGTAGATTATCTTTTCCCAGTAGGGTTTTAGTTTGCATGGACCTCCTCTTTCAGCAACATTATGGACAAGGACCCTATCTCCTGGCTGAAGAGTCACACCTCTGTTTCTTCGGTCATAGTAGTGTTTGCCTTTAGCACTCGACTGTTGGCTGTTGGTGCTTGCTATTTTATATGCCTCAGTCATCTTTTCTGCCCATTTTTCTGCATACCCTCTTGCTGTGCTTGTTTCTTCTTCTGTTACCAACCCAAAGAGCAGGTCACCAGGAAGACGTATGTTGCAACCATACAACAGATAGTATGGGGAGTAGCTTGTTGACTCATGCTTGGTACAATTGTACGCATGAATGACATGTGGCAGGTGATCCTTCCAGGTCTCTCTCTTTCCCGACTAGTGTTCGAAGCATTTGCAACAGTGTCCGATTGAACCTCTCTGCAGGGTGCCTTGTGGATGATAAGGGGATGTCCTGGAATGGCTCACACCAGAAAACTGTCTGAGAGCTCTGAAAAGCTCATTTTCAAACTGATCATGGTTGCAGTTTGGCAGGATATCCGAACCGAGGGACAAAGTCATTAAAATTCTTGTCAATAGCAGTTTTGGTGGCCTTGTTTCTAGTGGGATATGCATGGGCCAAACCTGGTGAAGTGGTCGATTATCACCAGAATGTACTCGTACCCACCACCGGCTGTTCTCAAAGTGGAGAAAAGTCAATAGAGGACAAGTTTCAAGGGGTGAGCTTGAGGTAAGACTCCCCATCGGCGCTCTGTCATGTGGAGCTGGCTTTTTTTGCGTTATACAACGACACTTCCTGGTTAAGTACTCTTCAATGTCCCTTTCATAAAAGGCCAATAAAAACGTTCCCTTGCAAGACTCAAAACTCGTTCTACACCAACATGTCCCATATTGTTGTGCAGGTGGGTGAGGACTGTCTGTTTATAGGTGGCCGGTAAGGCTAGCTGTTTGCGACCAAGCGTTTTCCTATACAGGAAGGCCATTCTCTACACATAACCTGCTCCACTCTCTTGCGACTTTGCTTGTGGATGTGTCCAATGTCTTGCGTCTGTCCTCAGTCAGTTCTGTGTTGCTCTCCTTTAACTCTAAGATTTTTCCAATGACATGATCTTTCCGCTGCTCGCTTGCCAGTTCATTGTGGTCAATTACTGGGAAAGTTTCTATGTGAACTTGTTGTTGAGATGCGATGTGTAGGGCTGTAGCATGGGTTATCATATTAGCATGGCTTTTATTATTATAATAGCATGGGTTGTTGGGGAAACCCATGCTATTTCCCCCTGCTCGGCTGTTCTGCTACCTTCCCAGGTGGCACACACTGCTTCCTCTGAACACTGATTCATGTAAGTATTGATGTCACTAGGACAATGAGATAGGGTGTCTGCAACAACATTTAGTCTGCCCGGCTTGTATCTTATCTCAAAGTGAAAGTCTGCAAGCTGCCCTACCCAGTGATGGCCCACTGCATTAAGCTTAGCAGTGCTCATCATGTAAGTCAGGGGATTGTTATCACTATAGACAATAAAATGGGATGCATAAAATAAGTAGCCCCTAAACTTGTCACATACTGCCCACTTCAAAGCCAGGAACTCCAGCTTCCCACTGTGGAGGTGATAGTTTTGTTCTGCTGGTGTTAGTGTACGGGACCCATAGCCGATCACTCTCATCTTTCCATCCTGGTTTTGGTAGAGGACCTTCCCTAGGCCTTGTTAAGATGCATCGGTGTGGAGTACAAAGGGAGAGTCGAAGTCTGGGTATGCTAACACTGGCGGGTCGGTTAAGATGTTTATGAGTCTTTCAAGGATCTGCTGGTGCTCACTGTTCCACTTTACTGAGGTGCGTGAATGCAGCTGAGGTCCCTTTGTTTTTCCCCCTGCACCGATGGAGGGACATCACACCAGGACAGGAAGTAAAGGGATCTGAACTCAACAGACATGACACACAGCTAAAATGTGTTTGTGTTCTTTAGTGAAATGGTTGCTGTTGGAGATTTGGTGACCTACTTCTGGGACTAAAAACGAAAATTTATTAAAAAAAAAAAAAGACAAAAAAGTTAAAAGAAGTTTGGCAAGTACATATTAAGTTCTTTGATTCTCGAAGTTCAGCGTTTTCCTGATGTTAGAAGTGTTTATTGATCTCTTGTGTAACAGGTGCTGCAGATGACTTACTTATAGGACTAGTTGGCGAGCTAACATGCTAACATGCTAGTGCTAGCCGGCCACAGAAGCTTAACTTATATTTGCTTCGTTGCTCAAGAGCAAAAAAAAACAAGTTAATTTAAAGCTAGCTAGTTCGCTGCTTTTTACTTACTCAGCTCTTTGTTCCCTCAAAGGTCACCGTTGTCTTGATGGTTTAAAATTGAAGTTATTGCTGCATTTGCTTTCTTGATCTCTTTCGGCCTCACCTCCCGCTGGCAAAGTTCAAAGGTCAGTGCTCTGCTCAGACTGTGAGGAAGTTTAAACACCTTCGACACAGCGGAGAACTATAAAGTTTTCTTTCTGTGTTGATCTTAGAGGAGTTAATCCATGCTGATATTTATCTTGATATCTTATTACAGCAGAAATATAAATTCAGAGGGAAAGTTTAGAGGAAACTTTTTTATATTTGTGAATCCACTTCCCTCGAAGCCGAGCACGTTTCAGCACACAGTCCCCGAATCACATTCCCACAGAGCCGACCTCCAGGCGTTTACTGTCATGAAATATCATTAAATAACACAGACATTATTTGCTTTTGCTCAGCGGTCTGCACACACTGGATGAGGATAAAACAAGGACCGCTCAGTATAAAGGAGGATGAAATGTATCCCAGAGCATCACAGCTTCTAGATGAACATTTTAGACTGAAGGCACCAGATACACACATCATACTGTTTCCAATAAATACAAAGAACAATAGTTTTTCCATTTGAACAAGAAACATATGATTTCATCTTGTTATATCACAGAACATTCTCACTATTACACATAATTAACATTCCTCTTCATTATAAGGATGTGCAGACGTTAGCAGAGGAAAATGTTCTTGTTATAGAAACGGTGGATTCAAATTTAATCAACTTTATTGACACACATGCACAGTGACATTTAGACTCTGCATAAAGTAAAGAAAAACACTTTTTTGTCGTGATGGAAGCAATTCGCTGCCGTAGATTTAAATACAAATTACCTGAAATAATAAGGGCTCGGGCGAGTGATCACACTGATGGATACAAGAGATGCTCAGAGTCTCTATCAGGCTGCAAATGGAAAGTAGAGTGAATGTTGGAGTGTGTTATGTCTGCAGAGAAATATATATAGAGATATGGGTAACGCAATGAAGAGGGAGCGGTTCAGCTCTGAGAGTTGACTCCTCACTCAGTAGCGAAGTGAGTATTGTAATGCAGAAGTTATTACCTGAACCTGAAGCACAACATGTCAACAGGTTTGTTTTTCTCTGATTATTAAGAGTCCAATCTGTCACTGTTTGACTCTTCAGAGTGAAAACAGAGAAAGTTCATTATGTTCATTCGGTTGTGTGACAGAAACAGAAAAATAATGAACTTATAAATATATATATATATATATATGATAGGTAACGAGCGGAAATTGCCACATTTTGCTGGACATTCGTAGGAAAACGTAAAAATTAGTAAAAACATTTAGTAAGATATACAACATATTGTATGTGGATCATCGAAAAAAACTCATTTAAATCAAATTGAAATGTTGTGACACATTTAGAAAGAATTTCAAATGTGATTTATAGGCAGAAAACTAAATTAATTCAACTAATAAATAAATATATTAAAGTCACCAATGTATCTTTAAATTTAGAGGCTTCAGCCATAAAAGCTTTGTTGTCTCCAAATAACAAACTTTGTTTTAATTCAGTGTCTCTGGCAGGTTTTTCATTTCCAGAAGTACTTTTCTTTTTGGTATCTACATTTAGAAATAAGAAATAAAGCTCATTTGTAACTGTCCCATGAATTAATTTGTGTAATGAGCCGCAGCTACAGTTTCTCTGCTGAAGAAATATGAAGCTACAGCTGATTAAATTAAAGTGATGAGTCTCTGCTGAGCAGCTTCATACACTCAGTCCACTGCGGTAATCAGCTGCTGAGAGAATACTCCATTACAACAGTCCTGCATTCACAATTTCAAAAGTCAAAGTGTGTCAGTATTATCAGCAACATGCACTAAAAGAATGAAAAGGGAAAGGATTGATTGTGCTGTAAAATGTGTGCTACATTAATGTGTGTGTTACGTTTTCCTGTAACATTAATGTGTGTGTTACATGTTCCTGTTACATTAATGTGTGTTACATGTTCCTGCTGCATTAATGTGGGTGTTACATGTTCCTGTTACATTAATGTGTGTGTTACATGTTCCTGTTACATTAATGTGTGTGTTACATGTTCCTGTAACATGTTCGCTTGCACATTAATGTGTGTGTTACTGTTCGGGTTACCATTAATGTGTGTGTTGACATGTTCCTGTTACCTTAATGTGTGTGTACATGTTCTGTTATATTAATGTGGTGTTACATGTTCCTGTTGACATTAATGTGTGTGTTACATGTCCTTCCTGTTACATTAATGTGTTTGTGTACATGTTCCTGTTACATTAATGTGTGTGTTGCATGTTCCTGTAATTAATGTGTGTGTACATGTTCCTGTTACATTAATGTGTGTGTTACGTGTTCTGTTACATTAATGTGTGTGTTACATGTTCTGTTACATTAATGTGTGTGTTACATGTTCCTGTTGATTAATGTGTGTGTTACATGTTCCTGTTACATTAATGTGTGTGTTACATGTTCCTGTACATTAATGTGTGTGTTATATGTTCCTGCTTACATTAATGTGTGTGTTACATGTGTCCTGTTACATTAATGTGTGTGTTATATGTTCTGTACATTAATGTGTGTGTTACATGTTCCTGTTACATTAATGTGTGTGTTACATGTTCCTGTTACATTAATGTGTGTGTTACATGTTCCTGTTACATTAATGTGTGTGTTACATGTTCCTGTTGCATTAATGTGTGTGTTACATGTTCCTGTTACATTAATGTGTGTGTTACATGTTCCTGTTACATTAATGTGTGTGTTACATGTTCCTGTTACATTAATGTGTGTGTTACATGTTCCTGTTACATTAATGTGTGTGTTACATGTTCCTGTTACATTAATGTGTGTGTTACATGTTCCTGTTACATTAATGTGTGTGTTACATGTTCCTGTTACATTAATGTGTGTGTTATATGTTCCTGCTGCATTAATGTTTGTATGTATTATCTGGAGGAGGAGAATTTTGGAAATATATGTACTAAAGTAATAAGTAAATGTTTACCTCTGAGATGTAGTGGAGTACAAGTTAAAGTTACATGAAATAGAAATACTCAAGTAAAGTACAAGAACATTGAATTAGTACGATTGTTTCTCTTTGTAACAGTTTAAAGCTTTATGAGACTGTAAATATTTTAAAACTAAATGTAAAGAGACATCTTAAGTGTTTTAACCTCCCAATTATAAATTGATCTGTATTCCATTTCTTTTCCTTTCTTGTTGTTTTGATGTTAAAATCCTCCAGGCAGCAGGTGCGACGTTATTTAAGTGTGTCTTTAAATTCCCCCAGATATCATCGTCTGTGACACACAAGGCGCCGTCTTCCTGTCGCCTTGTGTGTAAACGTGTCAGATAAATGAAGGTGGGGTTTGGTTGAAGTAAGGCCTGCAGGTGACTCTGAGGAGCAGCTGATAAGAGAATGAATCCAAGTGTTATCGGAGAAAAGCTCTTATTGCTCTTTTGTTTACTGCTCATGCTCAGACGAACGAGCTGCCAGGGAGCGTCATCAAACACTCTGCAGGGTTATTATCTGTGCGTACAGGCAGCGAGTACAAAGCTACACAGTGAAGTTATATGTGTGTTGAGAATGGAACATTTCGATTTTGCCACAAAAGTGGAAATAAAATAAAAATCTGTTGAAAAATGTTTTGTATCCGGATATGTATTTTTTTTTAATCTCCAACCCAACTGAGCTCTCTGGGCCTTCAGAGCTTCATCAAGACTTAAATCCACAATCTCTGTCTTACTTATTCATTTATTGTATTTCATTCACTCTGCTTTGATTTCCTAGATGTTTGGTAGTGCGTTGCTTTAATTTACACATATTAAGCACTTTGTAAATGATAGTAATTTAAGTAAGTAAGTAAGTTCATTATTCTAAAACATTTCCAGAGCAGCTTTGAAGCTGCTTGTTATCAAGGTGAGCTACGAGGATTTGAGGATCTGCCTGAGCTCTCCATACAGAATAATTACATCTTGTGTTCAGACGTTAAGTATCCTAAACAAAATAATATCAACTTAGTAGTTATTTAGTATATTATTTATCATATTACCCAGCAGGTATAAGTAAGATTAAAATGATCTCCAGCTCAACCAGCTGCACAACATTAAAGAGATAACAATGAACCATCTATTAATTTAATATACAAATATATTTCGGAAAAGAGCAATTCTGCCACGAGGAAGTCCAGAAAGAGTTCCTGCACGTCGTTTCACCTGCATTGAAATTGATTGTAAACACTTTCAGAGCTTCGACCTTCATCGTGTGAATATTTCACTGCAGTGAACGACGTGTCGTGAACTAAAATATTTGCCCGTTCACCTGCAGCGTCTCCTCCTCAAACAACAACACAAGAAGCCAGATGGTGCGTCAGCAGGTTGGGATGGTCTGGGAATGACTTAACTGAACTGTGGGACGTTGCAGGGTAATGATGAATGCTAAAAAACTGTAAACATTCGCCACCAACCAATGGGTCGTGAGAGCATCAAACTGAGTTTCATAGCTTATGAATTTCTCTTGAAAGAGGAGGATTGTTTCTCTTTCTTTAAAGCCATATTCACACATTTATTTATAAAACCCTCTTAAATACATTAATCCATTCATTTATAATAACCAGAACCCTTTAAGGTACAGGTCAGTGTTACCTGAGATGTTATTCTATCCAAGACGAGTGAAACAGGCTGATGGCTCATCAACACAGGCTTTTCAAATAAGAGCCACCCTTTATTAAACGCACTGACAGAAGGAAAACACAAACTGCACAGATGGGATTCATCTCACAACGTTTCATTAAATAAACCATCATATACATAACATGACATTAAATATAAAAACCCTTAATAAGAAAAAATTAGAAGTTTTATCTCTTTAAAAACGGATCATATGATACTATAATACCGGTGGTGGAAGGACACCAGCCGCCATCGTGGAGATGCAGGTTTGAACTCCACCTGAGGTACGCACTCAGGGGATCATGTGACCTCCACCTGCAAGTGACTGAACATACAGTGAACCTGCATCACCTATACTTAAATACTATTATGTGTCGATGGAGCCACTTCTGGATGAGAGCCACTTCCTGGATGAGGAGCCACTTCCTGATGTGGACCACTTCCTGTGAGAGCCACTTCTGATGTGAGCCACTTCCTAATGTGGACCACTTCCTGGATAGGAGCCTTTCCTAGATGTGGAGCCACTTCCTGGATAGGAGCCACTTCCTGGATTGGGACAACTTCCTGGATGAGGACCACTTCCTAGATGTGGAGCCACTTCCTGGATGAGGAGCCACTTCCTGGATTGGGCCACTTCCTGGATGAGGAGCCACTTCCTAGATGTGGAGATACTTCCTGGATGAGGAGCCACTTCCTGGATGTGGAGCCACTTCCTGGATAAGAACACTCCTGGATGAGGGCACTTCCTGGATGTGGAGACGTTTCCTGGATTAGAGCCACTTCCTGGATGTGGAGATGCTTCCTGGGTGTGGAACACTTCCTGGATGAGGAGCCACTTCCTGGATGAGGGACGCTTCCTGGCTTGTGGAGCCACTTCTGGATGTGAGATCTTCCCAGATGTGGTGCCACTTCCTGGAGGCTCCTTCATGTGCAGCAGTTTTCTGTGATGGTGGTCGGGTGTTATTAAAGACTGGGAGCTATTTAAGAAGTAATGCAGCAGATGTGCACTGATCCTAATATCTGCTCATTAGTCACTCCGCTCTATCTCGAAAACATTTTTTTTTCACTCTTTAATATTTCGTCCGTAATCTGATCAGTCCAGAAAATGTTCCTTGTCGAACACATTTACACATTTTCTTACATTCATTTTCTGAACAAAACAAACAACAAATATTTATATGAGATTATTTAGGCTGACATGATAATGGATTTATAGTTTTAGAGATGACACGAAGACGCTCCATTATATCAGACTCTGTCC
>NC_041360.1:25920942-25940942 GCF_900634415.1 Cottoperca gobio
CATATATTAAAACCCGACGACTAGATGTTGAAGAGCACAACCGAATCCTTTCATGCTTTAACTAAAATGATCTTTTTAATCCCAAATCAAAGCTGCAGCTCCTCGTGTGTGTGTGTGTGTGTGTGTGTGTGTGTGTGTTGTGTGTGTGTTTGTGTGTTGTGTGGTTTGTTGTCTCTCACAACTGTTTACTTCCTCATCAGTTTACCAGCTGACAAACATTTGACTTGGCTCCTCGGGCTCTTTAGATGGAACTCTGTTTGAAGTGATGGAGCGTCCCATCAGCTGCAGACAAGACCTTTGCATGGCCTGAGTGTGTGTGTGTGTGTGTGTGTGTGTGTGTTGTGTGTGTGTGGTGGGTGTTGTGTGTGTGTGTGTGTGTGTGTGTGCGTTTGTTTTGTAAGGTGCTCTGGGAGCAATTAGAGCAAATTGTAGCGGATGAGTTCAGAGAAACTGAGGGAGTCCCTGATCTCACACACACACACACAACACACCACACCACACACACACTCACACACACACACACACACACACACACACTTCTTGAGTCCTTTTCTGCACAATTCATAGCGTCACGCTGTTAAAAACAACGATGAATGTCTGAAACATAAGCAGCAGGAACAAGAACGTTTTCATTTATGAATTATGGTTTTGCAGAACCAAAGTTTCCTATATATTTGCACATACTGCACACATTTATTTATTTATCTTCCTTGCAAATAGAATTTAGTTCCCGTCTTTATTTCTGGCTTGAGGCTGCTTGTACGTACTTTGTTGTACTCCCAAATGTTTTATTTTATTCTAATTGAAATATTTGAATATGTATTTAATGTGTGCGTCGGGTTAATGACTGTTAATCGTCCTGATCTGCAGACTGTGAACAAGTTAAGAGCTTTATAAGACGACCTAACGGTCACAACAGTTACTCTGAACTTTAACAGAAAGACAGTTTGTAAAAGTTACTGGAGAGAAAAACAACACTTCAGATCCACCACGAGAAGCTTCTCAGCGAGGAAACTCTGTGAAGCTCATAATGAGTAAACCCAGATCTGAAGATGTTATATCTTAATTAAAGAGACAGACGGAGTCACGTTTCCCTCTAACATGATCATGTACAATTAATATACAACTTCCCACATGTGATCAGTGTTTAGTTCAATGACATATTTACTCAGCAGGAAAACACACGAGCGTATTCAACAGAGCGACTCGCAGGATCGAGTTCACGAGACGTTTGTCTTCGGGTTGTTAAAGACGTGGTGAGCCGCAGGAATGTGAGCGTCACTCTGCTGCAGCGAGGAGCCCGACACACAACACACACATCACACACACACACACACACACACGTTTAAATACTCGTGCACGTTTACTTTTGGCAGAACAATGAAGATATGCATGTGACAGACAGAGACTTGAGATGTCCTGTTCGAAGGTCGAGCGTGGGTTTAAAGTGCAAACTGCAGCATGTGGACTCCCGCGCTGCTCCTCACACCTCTCAGCTCCAGAGTTTTGTGTTTTAGTTACTTTATAGCACTTCCACTTCCAAGCTCTAAATGTTTCCTAAAAAGGTTGCTGTAAGGTGTGGTGCACGTTGAACGCAGTCATCAGTGACACATTAACATCTTACTTTCTGTGTTTCTGCACCAGAAGTCTAAAAAACGACTTGAATCTCTTCTTTCTGCACTTTGCTGTCGCATTAATACTTTTATATGCACGTTACTGCCGATCTTTAACTCTTCATGCTTTAGTTTGAACATCCCTACATGCTTCTATAAGCAGCACTTATGATGCATTTTATTTTTGACATTGATGAACTTCAAACAGACAATGCGTCAGTGTGACGTGTTACACGATGTTTACACGATATTACACATCCTGTAACTGACTGATAGAAGTCGCTTCACTTGCACAAACACAAACTATTTCCCAACATTTGTCTCGTTCATCAACTAAAGCACAATAAAGATCTTTAAAGGAAACAAAGTGCACGTTGCCCCCCCCCAGATGAATGAACACACGTTGAGCGCCTGACAACAGCCGTCTCCACTTAACAAACACGTCACATGATCCAAACTTTCCCATATTCTCACATTTTTACGATTTGCACTTCAAACATTTAACAGATTAGTTGACTGACGAGAAGTTTCCCTGAACACAAAACACCGCTGATTAAAAGCCAAGTCTGAACCCCCTCTCTGAACGCGAATGTGTGTTCAACACACAACCACACATTCTCTCGCACGGACAAATGGAGTCGACAACTGTGTGTTTACGTCTTCAAGTCTGATGCTGATTGAAGTGGATGACTGAGATCAAACCTCAAGAGGCTCACAGGGATTAAGCCTCCCCCCCTCCCCCCCTCTCTCTTCTGCTCTGTAATCGCTGTGTTGTGGTGGTGACGCTCTCCCTCCCTCCTCCCTCCTCTCCCCCTCCCTCTCTCCCTCCTCCTCTCCTCGCTGTATAAAGTGTGGAAGGCTGCCTGTGTTTCAGACCACGAGGGAATGAACTCAAGCCTGTGGGACGTACGGCGCAGAGGGCCACCATGACCCCTGCAGGGCCCCCGAAGAAGAGACCTCCACCTCCCCTGGACTGCTCATTACTGCTCGTGTGCAGCATCTCAGTGAGGCTATTACACTCAGGTAGCAGGGAATGAACTCTTCTTTCTAGAGAGAAAAAGAGAGGACGGTGAAGTGTATTTTTAAACCCAGAGGGAGGGGGGGCCCCTGGGTGCTCCAGCGGATACAGCGTCTGTTTTGGGTGATGGCAGAAGGGGAAGGAGGGGGGGGGAGCCCTCTGCCATGCCAGGAATTTGCCCTCCTCACCCTTAACAATACCCTCGCAGGGAAGTTCCTCTAATGTGGTGCTACAGGCAATAACGCTCGGCTCAGACGCTGCACACCGGAGTGATGCAGACGTTACAGTGAGGTGGAGCTGACGCTGACTCATACAGACAGTACACACGACAACACGGGAGGTCACGCCACACGAGGAACGCCAGTGAGAGCATCTGGATTAAAGTTCATCACAGGCGGGTTTCTGTTTCTGGGTGTTGTTTGTCAGTCTGGCCCCACAGAGAGACAGAGGTCAACATGTCTGAGCAGCACACAGGAGTCTCTGGTGATGCTCCCCTGCAGCTGCTGCACACACTCTTTCCAACAGTGAGAAACACGGCCTCTTGTGATGTGTACAGATGGGAGGATCAGCTGTATGAGGAGATGTTTCATCAGCTGCACAAGGATGAAACATTCATGAAGAAAGTATCTCAAACGTTGACTCAGTAGTTCTAGTGTATAATAAGTGGTAGAGATGTGCCAACATTACTATCAGAGGAAACTCTTCAAAGAAAGTAAAAACCTAAAAACACTGATCTTATACCTCATACTGCACTACACACACACCACACACCACACAAACACACACACACACACACCACACCTCTTCTTTTTGCTCTGTATTTTTTTCTTTTCCTCTGTTTCTATTGATCTGTTTCTTCTTCTCTTCTGCTCTCTTCTCCTCCTCTCCTTCTTCCCCGTTTCAAAGGTTCTCGTCCTCTCCTCTTCTTCTCCTCTTCTTCTTTCCTCGTCACTTTTCCCCTTCCCTTTTTTGAACCCCCCTGTTTGATCGACATTGTTTTCCTCTCCTCATTATCTTGTTTCTTTCCTCCTTGCTCTGGTCCATCCATCTGTTTTTTCAATCTGACACCATCATCCCACACTCACCAACTCGTCTCCGTCCTGGCAGAGCGTCTCCTCTCCAGGCCTCTGGCTCGGCCGCGTGGAAAGATTTCCGCCTTCCTCTCTTCGGCTTTTGTTGTCGGGCCTCTCGTGCGAGGAACATGAATCACGACCACAATTTCAGCCACCAGGAATATTTGCTTCTCTTGTCCCTGGTGGTTCAACTCAGGCACGCGGCGGAAGAGTCCGGATGCAGAGATGTGATGCTGCGTGTTTTGAAGAGGGACGAGGAAACATGTCGTGTCACGTAACACACCTGTTCAAATCAACTGAAACCGTTCCATTCTGTCAACGATGCGATACAGGTTTCTAGACGAAAAAGCTCTCATTTGCATGCGTAGTCGCTGTTCCAGGCGAGCCGCAGCAGCAGATCGGTTCCTCTACAGGAGGGCTCGCAGTGACGCTCCGGTGGGGGACTCGTCGAGTTTGGAAACACATTTATGTGGGCAGATGGTCATGTGAGAGAATCTGTTTTTTTTGGCCCCCACCCGCTCCTCCCTGCCCCATCAGGAGTTCGGCTCGATTCCCAAAAAAATCCCACAAGATGAGATGCTGCTGCACTCTCCCACGGCGTGTGTGAACGTGCTCGCTTCTTCCAACCCACTAGAAATGCCTCCATCAAACTGTCAGCTTCATACTTTCTCTGGGCATGAAATCCACTCATTTTTCCAGGACGACACTGCTGTGAATGCAGCTCCTTGAGGACGCTCTGGTGAGGAGGCGCTGCAGACACACTGAGCCCCAACATCAAAACAAAGACGTCTCATCAAACACCTAGACACAGCCGACAGCATAGATGATCGAATGACCACACGAAATCATCACAGCTGTGCAAGACAGTCAAACAACAGAAAACCAACACCACCACAAAACAAAAAACAAAAAAAGTACTCGCAAAATGCGCTTGTCTCGAACATGCCTGGCACAGGCAAGAAAATACACGAGTGGACGGAGGGGCGGCTAGACAAAGGGGAAGAAGTTCCGGAAGATAAAAAACAAAGGGAGGACAACAGCGTCCGCACTAACGGGACATGGGATGCAAATTCAACGAGCAAAAGGGGGGGCAGATTTTCCACTACCGGTTTGTTCGCGAACAAACAGGGGGCGAGAAAATTTGACGGATTTTATCATAGTTTCGGTCTCATGCACACTGAAACGGGAATACATTAAAGAAGGGGGGGGGTTGTTAGTGAGTGTTGAATAAGTCAAGGTTGCGCTGATTGCACACAAGAACAGACACAGGCACGGAATCAACGAGCAGAGGAACAAACGCCCTGGTGGAATCTCGGATTGACGGAGGTCAAATACGTATGAGTAGCAAGACGCGACACCCGCGGCTGACACGGAAGGTGGGCCATCGGTCTGGAGTAAAGGAAAACACGCTCTTGACATGCACAAGCCAGAGGCAGAGAGGCGTATTAAAAGCGAAGTGAAGTATTCCTCATCAGACAAATGCGATACTGATGCTTCAACCACAATCATCAACGGTGCAGAAAGGGGAAAAAAAAAGAAAAAAAAAGGGGGAAAAGATCAGCTGTGGCTAAGGGGGGAGAAAGTCGTGTTGGACGGGAAGTGGGCCTGGTTGTTATGGGTGGAAAATAAAACGGGGGGGGTAATCCTGGGCGAACCTGAGAACCACGGTGTGTAAACGGGAGAAACTATATTTAGTTCGAGCACTATGGTCGAATGAGGTTGTGGTGTTCGACAAGGTCGAAGACGACGAGGATCATATCAGGAGGCCAAGAAACAGATGGTTTGGATCTGATAGCATTTTGACTGAGTGGTCATTCGTGTCGCCTCAGTTCTCCTTTGGTCGTCGTCTCTGACTGGTCGGTGGGTCAAAAGAACAAATTCATGTGTGTAGGACGCGTTACACAAAAAGGATAATTTGGGATGGCAAGAGATGGGAGGAAGGAAGGGGGATGCACTAATAGGATGTTTGACTGGCCGCCCGACGGTTATGGGTTTATGAATGGTCGTCTGTGGGGGGGGGACGGAGATGGTAGGCCGGATGTTTGTGGTTGGATTAGCAATTGCTTGTGACATTGATAAGAGAAGGCTGTGGATTGGAGAGAACAAATCATAGTTGACACAGAATTTGTGTTAATCAAAGGGGAGGGGGACAAAACAAGGGTATGCAAGGGCAGGAGGCAAAACTCCCGGCATGCAAAGATGGTGGCATTAATGGGTTTATAGGGGGAGAGTGGATGTATGGTGCAACAGAAGTGGTGAGAGCTTTGTGCGTGCTCAGACACCACACACAACGAACAAGAATGTTGTGGGGTAAGGGCGCGAACACCCGCTGGAACCCAAAACCCCAAGACGATCCTCAGAAACACTGATATGAGAAATAGTTTTTTTGAGGAGGTATATATGAGTTGAAGCATTTAGATATTTTTTGAATGCCATTAAAAAAAAACAAGTACTAACTCCAACAGAAAACCTATAAAGAGAATCAGAACATGTCGACATCAACTCTCGCCTTCATCTGGACTGATATCGAACGCCGTACGTCCACACATCACAGGATCTGCTTCCACTGTGGCAGCAGTGCAATGTTACATTATTTAATGGACAAAAGGAAAGCCCACTGACACTGGAGAAGGATGTAGAAGACAATATGACACCTGTGAGATTTGTGTGAATCTTAAGAGGGAGGTAAAGTCACAGACACACCTTCACCTGATGTTTGTAGAGCAAACTGTCATCTGCAGACTTTATGTTTGTCAGGCGGGGAACTGCTGAACGTTCACCCGCATTCTCCTTCTGTTGGACGTGTGTGATTGGCTTCTCACGGCTCTGTGGAGGACAAGGTGCAACAACTACAGCTTTTACTTCCTGAATCAACACACACACACACACACACACACACACACACACACACACACACACACACACACACACACACACACACACACACACACAAATATTCAAATAAATGCAAACTCACAAGAAAACTCACCGACACTGTGTGTGTGGTAAAACCACATTCCCACAGTGGGTGGTGGTGGGGGGGGGGCGTTGTGTCTCTGACTGCAGATTCGTTTCCACCACCTCCGTCGATGAACCCCCCCCCCTCCTCTCCTCCACCACTCATTCACCCGTGCACAGAAACCTCAGCGTCCCCATCAGAGCCTCCGCCCCGACACATGGACGTGTTGTGACGGATCCTCTTTAATGTCTGTAATGAGGCATGGAGTTCCCCGTGGAGGAAGTGAGAGGTCGGCGTCGCTCTACGTTCGATACGTGTCGTATAACGTGGAGAGTTTCAGCAGAAAGGAGCAGAGTCTGGTGTGTGTGACGTGCTGCTGCAGGATGGAGGTCGACAGAAATTGAATTTGTTCTTACCAGGACGGAAAGTGAAAACTGGTTTGTGCGGTTGTTGCAGAAGAAGCATCGACTGTTTGAACGATTGCTTCTCTTTCACTGCTGGAGCTCAGGAGGATGTGTACTACTTGCTGCTGGTTTGATCCCCTGAACGCCTCACTGCTGCTGATGATGCAGATTTCCTTACAGGCAGCTTTTGGATTCTCTGTGAAACTCTTCTTTAAATCCTGCAGATAAATAATACATCACATTGTTTAGTTCTCTTTTTGACTTTCTGCTGCCATTGATTTGGAATAAGTTTGTAAAGTAACGACAAAGACGTCGTCAGACACCAGAACTTATAAATGAGGAGTTGTTGACTTGATGATTCTGCTTCAGCTGAAGAAAGGTCAGTACGGAGTTCAGACAGGTCAGATCCCTCACTCTTAACCTCCTTTAAAGTCTAAAGAAGTGATATCTCATCTGCAGATTAAACAAAGTTGACAGAAGCAGAATCATCATCGCACGCTCTGATCTGTTTCATCGGACCATCACACAGAAGGAAACGGATTTCTGCAGCTCTGACCTTTGACCTGCAGGAGCTGAAGAGTCATTATGTTAAACAAAGATCTGCAGCAGGGAGCTCTCAGACGTCCTGTGGTTTCTCTCAAACATCGTGTGTTTTATTGCAGGGTTGCCAGTTTTCCCTGCACTCATATTATTGTTTCTGATGCCATCTTCGCCCACCGACCTCACGCTGCATGTTCTGGCCCTCGAGGAGCTTCACGGACTTAATGTGTTGATGTAGGATCAGGATCTGAGAGGTCGACTGGATTCAGAATCAACAGTCTGACGCCAGGCTGCTTGGACAGCAGCCATGTTGGCTCACAACACTATGAAGTCCCTCTACTTTGTCTTTTGTTGAGTATTTAACTGTCTCATAGTTTCCACAGATCGAACGCTCAGGACTTTGTTGACCTCTTGACCTTTTTCCCGCCATGTAATTGACTCGACTACTAAGACATGGATTGCTGTAAAAACTCCAAACACGCAGGTTCCCGGAGGATTAACTGTGTTGCACCTCTGACGTCTCATGATTATGTCTTTTGGTTTTAGATTTAGTGAAATGTTTCTGCTTGCATCGCTTCTTTGTCTTGTTCCTAAAGATGCTAACAATGTTTACCGCTCAAAAGACTCTTCTGCTTATAGAAAGTAAAGATTCAACTGTGGGAAAAACCACAAACGAGCAGCTGGAAATATAAACTACTGCAAACACGCTATTCTATAAGTCTGCTTTTCTTCAAGAATAATGTAATTTATCTTTGTTTTAATTGACATTTTATCAATTAAACATAAAAAACATCAAAACAACAATAACATTATCCACAAAGGACCAAACCCTGCTTTCCATTTCTATATGTGCACAAGAAATATTATAAAAGCACGTACAGATTTTCCTAAACTGGACTGACCAAGTTCATGATCCCTGAGCACAAATAACAAATATTAGATCGTAAGAACAAGAGACAGGATGAAGATGTGCGACAGATGACTTCCTGTACGTCTCCTGTGGCTTCTTTTATTATTCACAGGCTCAAAGTCGTCCGTCTCCGCCTGATTTAATGTCCCTGCTATAAAGTTGTTTGAAAATAAAAGTAAGACATCTCCATCTTGTAGAGCAGCTCGTGGTCTCAGCTGTGTTTCATGTTGCAGTTAAAGTTGTTGGATCCTCAGATCGACTCCTCTGTACTTTTATCTTAAAATCCAGGAGGAAATGATGTGTTTTCCATAAAGTCATCAGTCTTTGCTTACAGAAAGCAGGAAGCGGAGATAGTTCTTTTCCATCTGAGGTGGTTTTGGAGGTGAGACATCCAATCCATCTGGATCATCAGTCGTCAGAGTTTAGACCCGGTTAATTGTTTGTGTACAGAGACGGTAAATGTTTATCTGCTTCCCCTCCCGGCCTGTAATCAGAAGCAGAAGAAGAAGCTGATGGAGAGGCAGCAGAGAGGTGACGGAGAGCTGATGAGCAGCCAATCAGAGCTGCAGGGTCAGAACTGTTCGTTCATTTAAAGGTATAATATTAACATTTACACATTTAATCAAAGTGTTGGTGCATCTCCTCTCTCCTGTCATGGTGTCATCAGTCCTGTGTTGTATATGTAGTGAGACAGAGACATATGTAATGTCCCTGAAGGTAACGTTTCCTCTCTCTCCTGTCATGGTGTCATCAGTCCTGTGTTGTATATGTAGTGAGACAGAGACATGTGTAATGTCCCTGAAGGTAACGTTTCCTCTCTCTCCTGTCATGGTGTCATCAGTCCTGTGTTGTATATGTAGTGAGACAGAGACATATGTAATGTCCCTGAAGGTAACGTTTCCTCTCTCTCCTGTCATGGTGTCATCAGTCCTGTGTTGTATATGTAGTGAGACAGAGACATGTGTAATGTCCCTGAAGGTAACGTTTCCTCTCTCCTGTCATGGTGTCATCAGTCCTGTGTTGTATATGTAGTGAGACAGAGACATGTGTAATGTCCCTGAAGGTAACGTTTCCTCTCTCTCCTGTCGTGGTGTCATCAGTCCTGTGTTGTATATGTAGTGAGACAGAGACATGTGTAATGTCCCTGAAGGTAACGTTTCCTCTCTCTCCTGTCATGGTGTCATCAGTTCTGTGTTGTATATGTAGTGAGACAGAGACATGTGTAATGTCCCTGAAGGTAACGTTTCCTCTCTCCTGTCATGGTGTCATCAGTCCTGTGTTGTATATGTAGTGAGACAGAGAGATGTGTAATGTTCCTGAAGGTAACGTTTCCTCTCTCCTGTCATGGTGTCATCAGTCCTGTGTTGTATATGCAGTGAGACAGAGACATGTGTAATGTCCCTGAAGGTAACGTTTCCTCTCTCCTGTCGTGGTGTCATCAGTCCTGTGTTGTATATGTAGTGAGACAGAGACATGTGTAATGTTCCTGAAGGTAACGTTTCCTCTCTCTCCTGTCATGGTGTCATCAGTCCTGTGTTGTATATGTAGTGAGACAGAGACATGTGTAATGTCCCTGAAGGTAACGTTTCCTCTCTCCTGTCATGGTGTCATCAGTCCTGTGTTGTATATGTAGTGAGACAGAGAAATGTGTAATGTCCCTGAAGGTAACGTTTCCTCTCTCTCCTGTCATGGTGTCATCAGTCCTGTGTTGTATATGTAGTGAGACAGAGACATGTGTAATGTCCCTGAAGGTAACGTTTCCTCTCTCTCCTGTCATGGTGTCATCAGTCCTGTGTTGTGTATGTAGTGAGACAGAGACATGTGTAATGTTCCTGAAGGTAACGTTTCCTCTCTCCTGTCATGGTGTCATCAGTCCTGTGTTGTATATGCAGTGAGACAGAGACATGTGTAATGTCCCTGAAGGTAACGTTTCCTCTCTCTCCTGTCATGGTGTCATCAGTCCTGTGTTGTATATGTAGTGAGACAGAGACATGTGTAATGTCCCTGAAGGTAACGTTTCCTCTCTCTCCTGTCATGGTGTCATCAGTCCTGTGTTGTATATGTAGTGAGACAGAGACATGTGTAATGTCCCTGAAGGTAACGTTTCCTCTCTCCTGTCATGGTGTCATCAGTCCTGTGTTGTATATGTAGTGAGACAGAGACATGTGTAATGTTCCTGAAGGTAATATTTCCTCTCTCTCCTGTCATGGCGTCGTCTCCCCTTTGAGCAGCGTCAGCGTTGTGTTTGTAACCAGAAGCTTCATAAACTGACTTTTTATCCAGTTTTAAGACACTTTCTACATCCTGGTGTTTTTAACTCTATATTTAAAGGATGAAGGATTTTAGTCCTCGGACGTCTGGATCTGAAGTTCTCAGAAACAAGCTGAACAAACGTTAGCGGCAGCCGAACAGCGTGCAGGAGAAACTCTGATGTTTAACCTTTGAATCAGAGAGAGGAGGAGACATCTTTTTTCTCTAAAATTCTTTACATTTCTCAACATTTCTCTAATTTTCTCAAAGTTTTCCAAAAAATGTTCTCAAAATTTCTCAATTCTTTTCAAAATTTCTCAAAATCTCCAACCTTTACTCTAAATGTCGTATGAGTAGAGAGAGTCAGATTAACACATATGTTGACAATAAACGTAGAATAAAGCCAGACTCGTCCCTTCACGGGCCACAAAGTGCAGCATCGTCATTTGAAGGTTCTGTCCTGTAATTTGCAGATCGCTGGTTTGATTTCTCAGAGTGGAAATGTCCGACACATCTGTCACTGTCACTTTGTGAGGAAACATAAACGCCGTGTTGAGTCTTCGCCAGCTTCGGTGCAAATGAGCTGAACATCCAGAGCAACTGCTGACACTGAACTCAAGATGATTATGGTTATTAGCTAAAGTACAGGAGCTAACTGATGTCTGTGGGTTGCAGAATGACAGGTGTTTGGTTTCTGTATGTTTAAGACATATTGAATGATGAGGAGTTTATTTTATAAAGAGGTTATAGGATACACAGATTGAGAAAGTGAACTCTTTAAATGTGGTTGTATGAAAACAGTGGAAGGAAACAAACTGTCATTACTTTCTGATTTAACCTTCATTGACAACAACATATTCTCTTTTTTTCACCTTCTCAGGTTTGTGTTTAGAGGATTTAGAAGAAAAAAGACTCCGGCAGGAAACTAAGATCTGTGAGGCTGTTTAATTCCTCGGCTGTCAATCATCATAATACGATAATAACAGTCAGAAGGACTAAGCTGAGTCAGCTGCAGCTCTGCCAGAGTCACAAACACTCCTGAGGAGATCTAAAGGCTGTGAAATATGGTACAGATGGTCATCGTCCACAGAGGCTGGATCCTAAGGACTCTGGGGATCCTCTCACTTTTCATATAGCGCCACCTAAAGGTCAAGTTTGCCAAATATCTTCCAATTCTTCCAATAGATGTCAAGACATTTCACTCAAAGCCATAAATGTTGTCTTCATGGTGGTGATAGAGGAAGGGGATCATTGGGGTTCATCCTCTGGGAACCATGAATGTTTGTACAAAGGTTTGTCCCAATCCACCCCAGTATACAGTATGTATGTGTATGTGTATATATATACATATATATTCATTGGATCACTAAAGTCATTAGGGTTCACCCTCTTGGGAAAATGTTTGTACCAAAATGTATTGCAATTCCTCCAATAGTTGTTGAGATATTTGAGTCATTTCCATTCATGCTCCAAGTTTGCTACTAAAGTGACTTCATCCAACACTTTCTCATTATATACAACAATCAGTACATACTCAGGAGTCATTACGGGATGTCTTTAATCAGGTTCTTCAGCAGGATTGTTCTGAGGAAGACCAACATCAAAAGCAGTCAGCAGGGAGGAAGTCAAAACCCACAATCAAGAACTCAAATTATTAAAATAATAACTTTTTGTGTCCACCAGCACAGTGATTAAAATGCATACTACAAAATACAAAATACACACAGTGATGAATCTTCATAATTATGGTAAAAAAAAAACATTCTAATTCATCAGAAACCAGTTTAAAGATGCAGTTCCTCCCATTTCTACTCAATGATGCTAAATAAAACTCTGACTGTTGAAGTGAATGAGAAAACCCCCGACTTTGGTCTGCAAGTTCAAAGTCAAGAGATAATTAGAATTTTATTAAAGATGTTGTCTCTCGGGTGTGATTGGTTCTCTCTCAGCTCCAGGCTTCAGAATGTCCCTCTCCTCACTTGTCATCTGTATTAGCACACGAGGTTACAGTACCAGAAACACGTTTAATGTGAAGAATTCACATGTGCTTTTCATTTTTGGACGATTTTCATAGAAATGAAGTGAAAACCAACGACTGCCGGGAAGGGAGGGAAGGTTAGAGAGCTCTGAGTGCAGTTATGTGTCACTACTTCAAAAACAACAAAGCCAGGAGTGAAGAAATGTTCTTCCTGAGTGGACCTGACACTTCCCTCTCTGGGTGGAGTGTTTGGCGGTTCATCAGTCCCCCGTCCTCTGAGGAGCTGAAAACCACTAAAAACTTGCTTAATTGTGTTTTTGCTGGACCAACCCTCCATATTGGTATCCGTTATAAAATATTCTGAGTCACTGGGATTTATGTGCCCGGCAGAGGTTCACCAGAAGGTGATTTCCTTAGTAGAAAAGTTACATTTAGATGGTAAGTGTTTACACAGACAAGAAGCCCAGTGTAGCAATAATCCAGTCTCCATGCAGCCAGCAGCAACAATGAATGGCACAATATCTCAAATCTGTCGTGAAAAGTAGTCAGGTCAGTGTATTTCCATAGTATTAATACCGTCAGTACATGATGCTAATAAGGATACTTCACTGTCATCGTACAACACAGGGTTGTCCAACCAAATGCAGTTATTGTCTCGACATAAGAAAAACTAGTAAAAAGCAGGAAACTATTGTTTGGACGATGAGTTCAGGAGCCTGAAGCTGCTCTGGAAGGTTGCTGGATTGACTCCGGGAGCAGGAAGCTTAAATTATTACATTTATATCAAATGTCCTGTCTGCGTCATGGCGGAAGCTGCCCCTGTCCATGACGTCTGTGCAGACCACACAGGTCGTATGTGCATTATCTGGACATGTGAGTCACCTGCTATATAAACACTCACTTCTTTTATACATCTCATCTTTTAAAGGTTCCTTGTGCAAAGGTTTTGCATTGCTTTGTTCTCCCCCGATGCACTCACCTCCTCCATGAAACCACTAACTGTGATTACACAAACCAGATGCAAAGTCTAGCGGTGTTGTTAGGTTTTATGTTTTATGTTCAGCTAGGCTAACCACCTCCTGACATCAGCTCTGTGGAACTCTCACTCTCAGAAACACAGAGAATAAGTGTATTTTCTTTTCCTTCAAAGCTGTGCATTTGCAGGAATTCATTCAGTAAAATGAGGTCAACACAACTGTAGATCTTCCAGCCATCACTTACTGGGCTCAGTTTAAATGACAGATAAATATATAAACAAACAGAGTAAACATTAATAGCATGAAGCTCTGTGATCCTCCTGCAGCAGCAGCAGTTTAGTGTTGAAACTCTAAAGCTGGTAAACACCTTCATTTATAATCAGCTGACTTCAGCTCTTTCTGTAATCCTCAGTTTACTTTGTGACAGTTCATGAACCTCCGGGTGGAACGGCAGCTTCTCCTTCCTCCTCGTCAGCCAACACAGTTGTTGACACTCGGCCGTCCCTCCCTCTCCCGTGGGACAAACAGAGACTATTGTTAAACTGTTTTGTCATGTGACCCGTCCCGCCGCAGCTCGCTGTGACTCATTTAACTGACTGCACCATCACCACCCAACTACAGATTCAGTCAGCTGATGAAGTGCTGGCTCAGAATGTCAGTCATTATCCTAAACTAAACTAAAAGTTTGTAAACGGACTGAACCGTCTTGTTTTTGTTGATTTATTCCTTGTTTTCTGAGGTTTTTGGAGAAGATTAATGCTTATTATGCTTCTGCTGTAGGGAATGAACTCCTGATCACAGTCTTTCTCTGATGATCTGAGACAGACAGACATTCACAGCTTTTAAATTAGAGTCATTAATAACATAACCTGCATGTCTTTGAACTGTGGAGGAAGCTAACCCATGCTAACACGCTAACACGCAAACTCCACACAGAAGGCTCCGAGCCGAGCACCTTCTTTCTGTGCGGCGACAGTGCAACCCCTGCACCGCCCTGCAGACTTCTTTTGTATATAAACATTGATGAGCGGTAATTATTTTAGTTATCTCTTTTATTGAAGTTGTAAAGACACTGAAGCATAATTAGCATCATTGTGTTGGAGCACTCCTCCCCTCTGAGAAGTGTGTAGCTTGCAGTTACATTGGATTCAATACAAACGTGTCCAGTTTTCATTAAATCAACAAACAGAACCAGAGTATTTCAGAGTGAAGACTTGGGATTGCAGATATAGGTGACCTTTGACCTTTGATGCATCCCTTACTGTGTGTAGGTGTTCAGCCCTGAGTGGAAGGAGCTTGCAAGGTGCTCACAGTTAAAGTGCTGAACCTTTGTGTAAAAAGGAGCCAGTAGAAAATTACTTCCTGGTCTGTTTTATGATTCTGTCTATCTGGGGGTAGATATAGTTTCTATATATCAGTAAGTAAAGGCTGACAGAGTTGCAGAAGATTCTGTTAAACGTATTAAAGTTAAACGTAAAGCTCTGAGTTGCACTATGAGACATAAATAAAACTGATCCATGCACGATTAACAATGACCTGCTTTGTTTTTGACTGTATAAAAGTTCTGTTGTTTTTGTAGCCTTCGAAACAAATGTTAGAGGAGCTGCAGGACAGGGATCAGGACAGGGATCAGGAGAGGGATCAGGACAGGGATGTTGTACAATGTTCTGCTTAAGTGGCAGAAAGCGGATGATTTATTGTCAGAAATGATGGTTGGTGCAGTGATTTGAACGGAGAACTGACAGAACTGTATTTGTTGTTTGTTTGTAGAGAGAAGTTGGAGGTTTTCCTATTCATTTCAATACAGTTTTCTTGTGGACATTAGAGGACCTTCCGCTTGTCACACTCACAGTCATGGTGTCTACAGTATCAGACACTTGATTATCAGACAGAGTCCCAGGAACAGGATGATACACAGACAGGAGAAATGGAGGGAAATGAGGAGCAGGAGAGGGACGGCGGGCTGAGGTGGGGTAGGTGGTGGAGGAGGAGCGGCTGGAGACTGGGGCATCTCACAGTAAACACCTGTCCAGCCCTGGTAGCACTGGCAGGTGAACTTGTGCTTCATGTCAAGGATGTCGTGGTTGTTGAGGTGGCCGCTGACGTGATAGCGGGGGCCCCTGGGAGCCGGGTTGCGGTGGATGTGGAAGAAGCGCGGATTCAGGTGCAGGTAAGCGCCCGAGTCCAGGCTCTTGCGGACGCACCTGCCGTTCTTCTTGCATAGCGCTTTGCTGCACAGCTTGGCGGCGGAGGTGACGTTGATGACATAATGTCCCAGAGGACCGTCGATGTACCTTTTTATTGTCAGGCAGTTACTCTTCAGGAGACACAAACACCCTTAATAGTCAAATTAAATAACTCAAAAACATGAAAACAAATGTCTAAATAAGGGAGAAGGTTAGGATTGCTGACAGTTTGTAGGACTCAAGTGAGAACAAGCTCCTGTCCACCATTTCTGTTGTGTCATAGTATGTTTGAAAAGTATCTTGTCAGGGATGATTACATGACAGATTCTTCTTCTAGATTTACTGCCTCGTCTGCTGGAAACACCAACAGAGATTCTGACCACTTTCACACATAAATCACTTTGTCTCCTGGTGTTTGACTGTCAGAGTTTGGTCAGGGAAAAACTATTTTTGGAAACATTTGGTTCCAGAAGAGAGAATAATGATGTTAGAAATGATGAAGCCTTGTTTTATGCACAGTGACTACATTAAGATGTGTTGTTCCCGAATGCTTTATGGCTTTTTTTAAGTAATGTAAAACTATAATGTACTATGCAATCAGGTTAAGGCTGCTCTTTTGATTAGATTTTAAGTTTGAGTTTAAGCTTTAGGTGTTGAATTTAGTATTGAAACTTATTTTATAACCTTTTTTATGCATGTCGGCAAATAAACACCAACTTTGCACCACTTTAATCAGTTCTCATCAGTTTGAGCAACAATTTTAGTTTTTTTTACCTGTGTTCGTGCGTACTCTGATGATCCCCAGAGGATGACACCGGACGCTCCTAAGACGGCGCTCTCCCCGATGGTGTGAACCAGGTCGCTCTGAAACATGATGACAGGGGAATTTTTAGCCTAGTCAACACCTGAATCCAATTATAACTGTTTAGTTTCTATTGCACATATAATAATCCAAATGCTTCATTCCCTCTGTTACACTTTTGCATAATCGATAAATGCTCTCAGGGCTACAAACACACTGAGAAGTGTCTGGGAAAGCATCTTTAAGCTACATGCTAACTATACTGACGTTGCTCAAGTTCAAGGTTGAATCGTAAAGATTTGTGTACAAGAACTGAAAACCTTACCTCTGAAAGAACCACAAAGGTGTAGGCATAGAAAGGTCTGGAGTAGACAAACACTGGCAATGTGAAGTCTGTACGGGCGATAGACGCGATCCTCATGGCTTCCTTGACTCGATAGTGGACGAACTTAACAGTGTTGGAGGAGGACTTAAGCTCATAGTCCAGGTAGATGGACGGGTAGAGGGCAGAGCTCTCCTTCCAAAGCCACATCAGATGGTCGTTGCGTACATGCTCAACGTTGGGGCATTCGCCGGTGTACCTTTGCGGGTGCTGCTTATAGCCATAGTTGTAGCAGTCTGGGAAGAGGTAAAACCCCCAAAGCCCGTCCGGCCTGCGACCTTCAGCCAGGGCCAAGGTCAGGTTCATGAAGGCCTGTCCAGCACTCTCGAAACCTTCCTTCGCTTCCTTCTCCACCTTGCTCTCCGGCCAGTTAGGGTGAAGTTTCCGGATCTGTTCCTTGGACTTGTTGCGGTAGATGTCCTTGGCGCCCCAGTTTCGGACCCACTGAGGCCTCCAGTTCTCCCAGTCGATAACACCCAGGCCTCGAAAATCCTTGTGGGGGATTAGCTTGTCGATGTCTGCCCGGGCCTTGCTCAGATGTTTGGAGATGCTCTGGTTCTGCGGCAGTCCACCGTTGATAGGGACCCCAGAGTTGGAGTAGTATGGGTAGTATCCCAAGTGGCTGTGGTAGAATATTGTGACGTTTGGTCCGCTCAGGGTTTCGTTGAGGTTCGCTACGATGTCGAAAACGCTGAGGTCCAGGTCCACCTTGAATCGGAGGCGGCAAGACTCAGTGGGAGCGTTCCACACTACTACAAAAGGCCGATGAGGGATCAGCGGTGCCTGGGCCGGCTTCATCTGCTCCCCCCGTACTTGGAGCTTTACTCCAACACCAACCCACAGGGCCAGTGCCAAGAGACAGAGTCCCATCAGCGCCATGGCCCCTTATTCCACATGGAGCAATTAGTGGTCCTACACAGGCAGAGGAGAGAATTTACATGTTTGGAAACACATTATGAGCTTCAGTGAGCAGAGATAATCAGCCATGCCTGTGAGAGGACACATGAGGGATGATCACTGAAGTGAAAGCTTCAAATTTCACAACACAACAGAACACAAAGCTCCCTTGTTCTCAGGGGGAGCAGGACTGTGATGAAAAGGATGCAGGTTCAAATCCCAAAGCAGCAGACAGTGTGGACATGATACGCTTTCCCTTCTCGCCTTATTTTTACTTACTGAAACTCAAACTAGTAACTTATTCCACAGTCAGACGGTCCTACTTTGAGCTCTACAATTTGTTAAAAACATCTCAGGTATAATGCTGCTTTGATGAAGAACCCATCTACTGCAGCTATTAAGATTTTATGAGAGAAATGTGCACTTCTCAGCTTCTCTGGTGGCAGGGAAGAAATTCAAAATGTGGACGTCATCTTCCCACATAGAAATACATCCATGAAAATGTTAACAAACGTGTTTCCTGCTGTACATATTTCCTAAATCATTAAGATTCTTCTTTTAGATTTACTGCTGCGTCTGCTGTAAACAGGATGTAAAACAATCCACAGACACCAACAGATATTCTGACCACTTTCACACATAAATCAGAGGCTTTGTCTCCTGGTGTTTGACAGTCTGAGTTTGGTCAGGAACACATATCACTATTTTTGGAAACATTTGGTTCTAGAAGAGAGAATAGAAATGATGAAGCCTTGTTGTATGCACAGTGACTACATTAAGATGTGTTCCTTAATGCTGTATGGCTTGTTTTAAGTAATGTAAACTATAATGTAATATGCAATCAGGTTAAGGCTGCGCCTTTGATAAGATTTTAGGGTC
This sequence comes from Cottoperca gobio, assembly GCF_900634415.1. Classification (NCBI taxonomy): domain Eukaryota; kingdom Metazoa; phylum Chordata; class Actinopteri; order Perciformes; family Bovichtidae; genus Cottoperca; species Cottoperca gobio. The sequence goes on from NC_041360.1 coordinate 25,939,811, forward strand.
AAGTTTAAGCTTTAGGTGTTGAATTTAGTATTGAAACTCCTTTCATGACCTTTGTTATGCATGTTGGCAAATAAACACCAAATGTGCACCACTTTAATCAGTTCTACTCATCAAGTTCTAACAATATATTTTAACATTACCTGTAATCTACTGCAGCTATTAAGATTTTATGGGAGAAATCTGCACATCTCAGCTTCGGGTGGCTAGAATGTGGACGTCGTCTTCCCACAGAAACAGAAATACAGCCATGAAAATGTTTCCTGCTGTACGTATTTCTTAAATCAACATTACAAACGTTAACTTCTCCTAACAACTGCAATCAGCCCTCAATTACTCGTATGATTATCGGGTCAGCCGATCTTTGTGATGTCATTTCAAAAGGATGATTTGCTGTTCTTGGGGCCGATAAAGTTCAAATGTCAAGATAAGGTTTATATGAAAATTTAAAGGTACATATTCTTTAAAAATGTGTATTTGACGACAGGATCTTTGAGTAGTTTCAGAATTATGCAGTTATTTCTCAATAAACTACTTTCTTTTGAGGAACCACAACTTCAAAGCTTAAACGAACCATTCTGTACATACTCAGCTCCACATACTCAAATCCATGGTGAGTCTCTTTGTAGCCCTGCTTTTTATTTTCTCCTCTGTCATTCCTCTGAAACTGTTCCCTCCAGCTCTTTATGTAACAGCCCCGTTTAATTGCTCTTGGCGCCCCCTCATATGCAAGTAATTCATATTTCAGTTTTTCCAAAGTCGGGGGAAAGACATTGTGACCCCACTCTTGGGAAACATGGCCACTGAGGTTGCCTACAAGGACGCCACGGAAAATCTCCCATCATTCTCTTTGCGGGATTGTAACCAGAGGAGCGGAGCAGGAAACCGCTGTTGGGCTGAACTTCTCCAATCATTTGAACAGTTCATTCATCTGAGGAGGCGCTGGCTCGGAGCTGATGTTCTCTGCTGAATTTAATGGCACGAGAACTTTACGATCGCAGTATAATCTTGGAAGTGGATCAGTGAGTGGAGCTGGAGGTGAAGGCGGTGGAAGAAGAAGTTTTAGTCACAAATAAATTCAACTCAAAACATTTTAAGAAGGCTGTAATTCAGCACAAAGTTTCCTCATGTCCGG